>NC_025994.2:114513649-114813649 GCF_000442705.2 Elaeis guineensis | reverse complement strand
ATAATTTAATAATTTTTGAATATTATTTATTAAAAAAAATAATTATAGAAAGAAATTAATTTTATCATGTTTGATGGGTGAAAAAATTTTTCTAAAAAAATGATATTGAAAATAGAATACTATCTTTGGTTGGAGGAAATCTTGTACAAGGATATCATCAAATTTCTAATTAATACCTTAAAATCAACAATATAAGTAATAGTATTTTTTTTCGATCCATTTATTGACTTTTTGTAGCCCACTTACATAAAAGTTATCGATATTGGCTATTTCAAATATTAAAATATATTTACATAAGTTATATATATATATATACACACACACACAATTTAGTTTAAATATTTTTAAATTAATTATACATATATTAAAATATAATTCTTATTGTAAATAAATTTTAGTACATTTTGGTATATAAATAAATATATTAATTATTAATAAATCGTAAGTTAGATTTATTGATGGTTAATAATATTTGTTAATTATTTATTAACAATTAGACTTTACTAATAAATATTTTAATATATAAAATAAATTGGTATTTATAACAATTATTAGTCGATATACTAATATATTGACAATATATTAGTATAAAATTAATATAATTAATATCCATTTCTCATAACAAACATAATAATTTGATGAACAAAAATCATATAGCTGGCACTAAAGAAAAAATTGTGGGATGGACTTCCGATTTCACCATATTTTTTCGGGTATCCACCTTAAAAAAAATATATATAAAAGTCAAAGGCTCTTTTTACTAATAGAGTCATCAGTCTTGTAATTAAAAAAAAAAACATGACATTCTCTTTTCTTCTTTATTTTTATAACATATTTTTTATTGATATACTGTTATGATTTGATATCTCGAGATTCAGCCCACATTGAGCCCACAGCGAGATTCGCGACGAAAAACGGAGTCCAACAAGACCAAGATCACCTGAATCGGAGCTCGGATGGAGGAGATACGAGCTTTTGAAGTCGGCACGAGAATCGAGGCGGCGGAGGACCGCCGGCGACCGGCGGCGGCGCGCGGGACGCGCGTCCCAGGCCCAGGCCCGCGCGGGACGCGTGACCCAGGCCTGCTGGCCCCTTGCCCCGGTCCACCGTGGACTGGGTGGTCCACGGCACGGTCTGTGAACCGCGTGGGCGTTTCCCATGCGTTTCTCACGGTCCACGGCACTATTCCATGGACCGGAGCGCGATCCAACGGTCCAGAGGGCTCCCGGTCTTGATCCGACGGTCCAGGGGTTTTTTGACTTTGTTTAGGACTCCTAATCCCTCTCTAATCAAGTTTTAAACTAGGTTTAAGCCTTTAAAAGGCCCTGTGAGGTAACAGAGAGGGTATAGGTTCGGTTTCTCGCCGCCGTACGAACCGAGAAGAGAGAGAGAGGCGAGAGCGTTGTGAGAGAAGGAGCAGGAGGCTCCTGGACAGCGGTCGCCAGGCTCTTCAGGGGTTCAGGGGGGTCTTCAAGAGAGAGAGAGCTTTTGTGAGGGGAACTTCAGGTGAGAGAGAATTGGGTGTACAAGGGTTGAGGGTGAGGTCTCCTCTTGTAAAATTTCTTTTTCATAGTGAAGTTTGCATGGGCCGTGGAGGCGAGCCCTTTTGTGGCTGATCCACGTATTTTGATTGTTTTTCCTTTTATTTTGTTTCTTCTTTCTTCCTGCTGCATCGCGTGGTACTGAAAGGATCTTGGGAGGTGGTGTCCTGGCCAGACATCCACCCAACAAGTGGTATCAGAGCAAAGCTGTACAAGGACGCAGATTGCAGTGGTGGTGAGCAAGACTGAAGATGGAGAAAACAGGAATAATCAAGATGGAGATCAACAAGTTTGATGGCAAGAGCAATTTCTCCTTGTGGCAGGCAAGGGTGAAGGACGTGCTCATCCAACAGGGGTTGATCGATGCTCTCTTGTGCGATGAAAAGCCGACCACCATGGAGGTGCGGGATTGGAAATGGCTACAGATGCAGGCGGTGAGTACCATCCGCATGTACCTGGCAGATGAGGTGGTGATCCATGTGCTGAGCGAGACTTCCCCGATGGTGCTGTGGTCGAAACTCGAGGAGTTGTACATAACGAAGTCTCTCACCAACACTCTTTTCCTCTGGAGGCAGTTTTACCAACTGCGGATGACTGAGGGACAGAGCGTGCAGGAGCATCTGAGCCACTTCCAGAAGATCCTCACCGACCTTCTCAGCGTTGGCGAGAACGTTGAGGAGAAGACCAGGGCGCTGGTTTTGCTGGCGTCGCTTCCTTCTTCGTACGAGTCCTTGGTGACTGCTCTTCTAGTGGGGAAGAGCACTATCAAGATGGACGAGGTCACCGCGGCGATACTCCAGAACGAGGTTCTCAGGAGGGAGAACCCAGCTTCGAGCTCAGGTGTCGATAGCTCAGCTTTGGTGACTTCTGGAGGTGCAGGAGGCGGTAGACGGAGCGACAGGAGATCGCATCGAGGGCGGTCTAAGTCCAGGAGGGACTTGAGCAAAACCAGGTGTTACCGGTGTGAGGAGTTGGGGCATCTAGGCAGAGATTGCCCTCAACTGAAAAATCGGACGGTGGCTGCTGTAGCGACGGCCGGCAGTGATTTAGATGGAGATGTCTTTGAGACATCTGACGAGGTATCTGCTTCTTCCCAGCAGTGGATATTAGATTCTGCATGCCCCTATCATGTATGTTGCAGAGAAGAGCAGTTTGACTCCCTGGAAAACAGTGAGGGCACTGTATATCTGCCGGATGGATCGAGCTGTGCGATCAGAGGCATTGGGACGGTCAGCTGGAGGACACATGACGGTGCAGTGAGGAGATTGGGGGAGGTCCGATACATACCCGATTTCAGGCGGAATCTTATCTCACTTAGTAGACTAGATTCGAGAGGCTACAGGACGGTAGCTGGTGGAGGAATCCTGAGGGTGCTACGCGGCGATAGGATTGTGCTGGAGGGGAAGAAGGAGAGCAGAGGACATTATTACCTGGCAGGGAGCCCAGTGCGAGGTGGAGCATCGGGAGCCAGGTGGAGCCCAGAGCGAGGTAGAGCTCCAGGAGGCGGATCGGGAACGAGATAGGAGACTCGGGAGGACGAGAGGCGACGTCGCAAGGTAAGATTCCTATTGCCGTAGGATGATGCCTCGAGTAGGTCTCAGGTCAGGAGGAGCACAGCATACGACGGAGATAGGATCGAGCAGCCTGGCTCGACTCCCATGTTTGCCCATCCATGATCAGCAGGCGATTGCCCCAGGGCATGGGGGCGAGGAGATCCAGAAGCTCTCGGAGTTTGGAGGAGGCCGAATATCGAGTCGAGGTGGAGATTGTTAGGATTTGACGCCTTGAGATTCAGTCCACATTGAGCCCACAGCGAGGTTCGCGGTGAAAAATGGAGTCCAACAAGATCAAGATCACCTGAATCGGAGCTCGGATGGAGGAGATACGAGCTTTTGAAGTCAGCACGAGAATCGAGGCGGCGGAGGACCGCCGGCGACCGGCGGCGGGCGGCAGCGGTGCGGCCGCAGGCGGCGGCCCGCGGGACGTGCGTCCCAGGCCCGCGTGGGACGCGGGACCCAAGCCCGTGTGGGACGCGCGACCCAGGCCCACGCGGGACGCGCGACCCAGGCCCAGGCCCGCGCGGGACGCGCGACCCAGGCCTGCTGGCCCCTTGCCTCGGTCCATCGTGGACCGGGTGGTCCACGGCGCGGTCTGTGGACCGCGTGGGTATTTTCCACGCGTTTCTCGCAGTCCACGATACTATTCCATGGACCGGAGCGCGATCCAACGGTCCAGAGGGCTCCCGGTCTTGATCCGACGGTCCAGGGGTTTTTTGGCTTTGTTTAGGACTCCTAATCCCTCTCTAATCAAGTTTTAAACTAGGTTTAAGCCTTTAAAAGGCCCTGTGAGGTAACAGAGAGGGTATGGGTTCGGTTTCTCACCGCCGTACGAACCGAGAAGAGAGAGAGAGGCGAGAGCGTTGTGAGAGAAGGAGCAGGAGGCTCCTGGACAGCGGTCGCCAGGCTCTTCAGGGGTTTAGGGAGGTCTTCAAGAGAGAGAGAGCTTTTGTGAGGAGAACTTCAGGTGAGAGAGAATTGGGTGTACAAGGGTTGAGGGTGAGGTCTCCTCTTGTAAAATTTCTTTTTCATAGTGAAGTTTGCATACCCCGTGGAGACGAGCCCTTTTGTGGCTGATCCACGTATTTTGATTATTTTTCCTTTTGTTTTGTTTCTTCTTTCTTCCTGCTGCATCGCGTGGTACTGAAAGGATCTTGGGAGGTGGTGTCCTGGCCAGACATCCACCCAACATATACATTATATGACTAAGTAATACATAACAAACAAATTAATAATCTAGCAAATTAATATATATCTCTAATTAAATCGATATACGATTTTCAGAATATAATATTCACCAGCATATAGTATATAGCTAGATAAGATGATACGTATTTAACAAATTAGTCATCTAGTAGCCTAATATATATCTCCAAGCAAATCAATATATAGTTTCTAAAATACCATATCATCAATACACATGACATAGCTGGGTAAAACTACGCATAGGGAGGATCCATATATATATTCTTGTAAAACGTATATTCTAAAAACTATATCGATTTACCTTGAGTTGTATATTGGATCATTGCTAGGTGTACATTACAGAATCTTATAATATGTATAAGAAAGACAATGAGTGTATGTCATCCAACCATATAGTATATACTGAAAAATATGATATTCTAAAAACTGTGTATCAATTTGTTTGGAGATATATATTGGGTTACTAGATGGCTAATTTGTTAAGTGTGTATTATCTAACCATGTAGATATATTGATGAACATCATATTAAGTAGGAGAAACATAGTAAAGTTGGAAGATGATAGCATATTTTTTTCTCTAGTTTCCGCCCCACATAATATTTGTTTGTAATCTAATATGGCCAGATCAACCCCAACCAAACAGAGCCTTAAGGAGATGCAAAACTCCAAGCTGGCTGAAGCAATCTGCATGAAAGGATCCAGCTCATTGGTTCTTTATGAACCTCTTATTCCTTTTCCTTTTTCCCCAGTTGAAGGCTCGTTAGGAGCTTGAACTAAGCTTCGAAAGCATAAGTATTGTACAGACAGCTCAAATTGCAGACAGAACCTTTACCTTGGGAGGCGTAGGGGGAGCAACTCTATACAATGCATCCCTGTCAAATTCGCAGTTCTACTTCAGGATCACATAGATGAAGGGGGTAGTTTCATAAATTTAAATGTTGTTATTTTAAGCAGAGACCTTGTTTCAGATATATAGTTGAGATGGAATGCCGGAGAGACCCCAGGTTGCATGCTTTTTTAACTGGAATACGTTGGGTACAGGCATAGGACTGCGTGTCATCGTTGCAGGAGGGAATGGCGTTCATGCCAAGACTATGGCCAAGCTATCCGTACAAAAACACAAAAAAGTGCAAAATTTGCAGGAAGAAAATGAAAATAAGTCGTGCTAACAAATGAATCTCTGTAGCACAAGTACTGTGAAAGTAAAAAACTGACTGAACTTTTTTCTTTTTATCTTTTTCTGGCTGAGAACCTAAATTTTCAAGCTACCGGCATATTTGCATATATACTAAAGTAAGCAATCAGGATTCAGCTCCGGTATGTTTGCACGATCACTGCAAATATTCAAAATCATCTGTTATTCCCACCTTCATTTTGGAATCAGACACAAATATCAGAAAGAAAGATCAAGTTCTCACCAGAAAAGGCATCTGAATTATTAACGAAAAATACATGCAATCCAGATGCAGAATTCAGATTACTAATTATCAAGAAAGCATGCTTGCATATATCTTATTTGCTGGTGATGTGTTCCACTATGAATAATTCAAATGATGCCAACAACTTGAGGAGAAGAGGACAAGGTCCACTTGGCATCATGCTGCTTAATTGCATTTCACAATAGAGAATGACAAGGCTCAGAGCATGGTTTCAGTGATAAGCACACACTCGATCATCATTGATGTGCTCAAGATGGACAAGAGCTCAAAATGTTAAATATTGAGCCTCTTCAAGGGGAATAAATATAAAATTAAATAGCTAATAAGATAATAGAGACAGTGCATCGGAGACTACAATCTCACTATGACTGCTCTTGATCCAACACCAAGTACTCCAAATCGGTAGCATGTCTAAAAAATCTAATTGACAGAATTTGTATTCCACTTATCATAGTAACTCAAAGTCAACATCATAAAAAACTTCATGTAATTTGATGTTTTAATTAAGGACATAAGTTCAGTTAGTTTTTCAAATCTTTTGGGAGCATTTCCATCAAGATTTTCTTCAAAGATAGACATAGCTATCTTTTATAATATTATCCCACAAACCAGAAAAATACCACCCTATCTTTCAAATATCTCACATCTATTTTAGAGTGCAGATACCTCCAAAATAGCTCAGATGCTCTAAGAAACCGTAAGGAAGCGAGGAAAAGTGCATTGGAAAGTTTCAATTTTAAACTGCTTATTTCTTATGCAGCATTAATGACCTTAGTACGTATGCAAAAGAATAAAAACAAAAGATATGCATGGAAGGTATACACATAAATATCAGTTTTGGATGGATTTTCATGCAAATTCCAATATTTAGAAGGGCTTATACACAAAAATTCCTTGATTTTTTTTTAAAGAAAAAGTGCAACGGTGTTAATGTATACAGGATAACTAGTAGCCATGAAGAAGGTATTTAGATACTAAACTATTAGTATGAAAAATCATAAAAAAAATCAAAATAGATCCCATAACATAAGAAAAAGTCAAAATTAATCCCATTAATTTTATGAATTGACTCCATATCTCATATAAAATTTTTAAAAAATAAAAAAAATTATAATAAAAAAATAATTATGATCTATATTTTTTCTATTTAATGACTCACATATTCTATCTCTCTTTTTCTTTCTCATTCTCTCACATCATTTTCACTTCTCTTCTTCTTTCTCTTTTCTCTTTCTCTGCCTCTTATATTTAAACCTCATATTAATTTATTTTTTATATTCTAAAAAAATCATATTAATTTATTTTTTATTATAAAAATATTTAAAATATTATATATTACTATTTTTATAAATCTTATTATTTTTTAAAAAAATATTTTATTATTTTTTATATATCTTTTTATAATTTTATTATTTTTTTATTACATTGATTCTATAAAATAAAATTTTTAGATCCACTGCAGCTCATATCATCAAGCGTGGCGTCACTATTACCAAAAAAAAAAATAGAACCCAACGTCCCTATAACTTTTCAAATATTGCTCTATAAAATGACGTGTCCATCATGCTACCGTACAGAAGTATATTGAATTGACCGACAGTCGTAGAAAAATTTTCAAGGTGTCAACCAGTCCAGCAGGTAAACAAATTAATTGACTAAGGTAAGATATGCAGAGTACTTTATCTAATTAATTTAAAAAAAAAATTATTTATAAAAATAAAATTACCATTTAAAATGGTGTTTTTGAAAATATCATTCCAAATGGCGTTTTCAAAAATACTATTTTTTTCTTTTCTTCATTTTATTTCAAAAATAAAATGATGTTTTCAAAAATACAATCTTTTTCCTTTTCTTCATTTTATTCCAAAAATATCATTTTATCTCAAAAATATAATTTTATTCCAAAAACATCATTTTATCCTTTTTTTTTCATGTTATCCTAAAAACGTTATTTTATCCCAAAAAGGCCATTTTTTTTCTTTTTTATGGTACTTTTTATTTTTTTAATTTTTTAAGATATATTTTTTTGGAATATTTTTTAAAAAAATTAATTTTAAAATAAGATTGTAATTTGAAATGATGATTTTTATTTAAATTAGACTTAATTATTTTTTTAAATTTTAAAATTTTTCTTATTATTTTTTTCTCATTTTTCTCATTTTTTTATTTTATTTTTAATTTTTTAATTTATTTTTTAGGGATATTTTTTTAACAAAATTAATTTTAAAAGGGGATTGTAATTTGAAATGATGATTTTTATTTGAATTAAAATTAAAATCTTAAATTTTTTATCTTTTTTTCATATATTTTTTTTAAAAAATAATTTGAAATGGGGATAGTAATTTGAAATGACATTTTCTATGTGAATTAAAGTTAAAATTTTAATTTTATTTAAATTTCTAATTTACAATTTTTATTTTTTTCCAATTTTTTCCCAGTTTTTCACTTTTTTATGGCATTTTTTTATTTTTTTTTATTTTATTGAATTCAAATAAAAATTTTAACTTTTTTATAATTTCAAATAATAAATTTAATTTTTTTTTCTATTTTTACAATTTTTTCTATGTTTATGGTATTTTTTTAGGTATTTTTTCCTTTATTTGAAATATTTTTTTAAAAAAATTAATTTGAAATGGGGAAAGTAATTTGAAATGATGTTTTTTATTTGAATTAAATTAAAAAAATTATTTTTTTAATTTCAAAATTATAATTTTTATTTTCTTCACATTTTTTTTTATTTTTTTATTTTTATGGTATTTTTTATTTTTTTAATTTTCAAAGATTTTTTTGAGATATTTTTTTAAAAAAATTAATTTGAAATGCAGAAAGAAATTTGAAATGATATTTTTTATTTGAATTAAAATTTTTATTTTCTTAAATTTAAAATTATAATTTTTATTTTTTTCTCATTTTTTTATTTTTTTATGGTATTCTTTATTTTTTTAATTTTTTAAGATTTTTTTGGGATATCAAAAATGCTATTGTTTCCTTTTTTTTTCATTTTATCCCAAAAATGCCATTTTATCCCAAAAACACCATTTTATCCTTTTTTTTCATTTTATCTCAAAAATATCATTTTATTCCAAAAACGTCATTTTATCCAAAAAAATACCATTTTTTTCTTTTTTTACAATATTTTTTATTTTTTTTAATTTTTTAAGATATATTTTTTTGTCATATTTTTTTAAAAAATTAATTTTAAAAGGGGATTGTAATTTGAAATGATGATTTTTATTTGAATTAAAATTAATTTTTTTAAATTTAAAATTATAATTATAATTTTTATTTCATTTTTATTTCATTTTTTTATTTCAAAAATGCTATTTAAAATTATAATTTTTTTCATTTTTAATCCCAAAATAAAAAAATAAAATAAAAAAAATAAAAATTATAATTATAATTTTAAATATAAAAAAATTAATTTTAATTCAAATAAAAATCATCATTTCAAATTACAATCCCCTTTCAAAATTTATTTTTTTAAAAAAATATCACAAAAAAATACATCTTAAAAAATTAAAAAAATAAAAAATACTGTAAAAAAAGAAAATAATAATAATTTTTGGGATAAAATGGCATTTTTGGGATAAAATGATATTTTTTGGATAAAATGAAAAAAAAGGATAAAATGGTGTTTTTGGGATAAAATGGCATTTTTGGGATAAAATGAAAAAAAAAGGAAACAATAGCGATTTTGATATCCAAAAAAATCTTAAAAAACTAAAAAAATAAAAAATACCATAAAAAATAAAAAATGAGAAAAAAAATAAAAATTATAATTTTAAATTTAAAAAATAAAAATTTTAATTTTAATTCAAATGAAAAACATCATTTCAAATTACTTTCCCCATTTCAAATTAATTTTTTTTAAAAAAATATCTCAAAAAAAACTTTAAAAATTAAAAAAATAAAAAAATATTATAAAAAAATAAAAAATAGAAAAAATAAAAATTATAATTTTAAAATTAAAAAAATAAAAATTTTAATTTTAATTCAAATAAATAACATCATTTCAAATTATTTTCCCCATTTCAAATTAATTTTTTTAAAAAATATTTCAAATAAAGAAAAAAATACATAAAAAATATCATAAAAATAGAAAAAAATAGCAAAAATAAAAAAAAATTAAAATTATAATTTAAAGTTATAAATAAAATTAAAATTTTAATTTGAATTCAAAAAAATTAAAAAAATTACAAAAAATGACAAAAAAAGTGAAAAAATGGGAAAAAATAAAAATTTAAAATTAAAATAAAATTAAAATTTTAAATTTAATTTAAATAGAAAATATCATTTCAAATTACTATCCCCATTTCAAATTATTTTTTGAAAAAATATATGAAAAAAGAAAAAAAATTTAAAATTTTAATTTTAATTCAAATAAAAATCATCATTTCAAATTACAATCCCCTTTTAAAATTAATTTTGTTAAAAAAATATCCCTAAAAAATAAATTAAAAAATAAAAAATAAAATAAAAACAAATGAGAAAAAAATAAAAAATTTAAATTTAAAAAAAAATAATTTTAATTCAAGTAAAAATCATCATTTCAAATTATAATCTTTTTTTAAATTTAATTTTTAAAGAAAATATCTCAAAAAAATATATCTTAAAAAATTAAAAAAATAAAAAATACCGTAAAAAAGGAAAAAAATGGTATTTTTGGGATAAAATGATGTTTTTGGGGTAACATGAAAAAAAGGATAAAATGGTATTTTTGGGATAAAATGGTGTTTTTGGGATAAAATGATATTTTTGAAATAAAATGAAGAAAAGAAAAAAAATAATATTTTTGAAAACGTCATTTCATTTTTGGAATAAAATGAAGAAAAGAAAAAAAATTATATTTTTGAAAATACCATTTGAAATGATGTTTTCAAAAATAGTATTTTCAAAAACATCATTTCAAATGACGATTTTATTTTATTTTTTTTTCATCTATGTGAAAATTTGGGTGAAATGGGGTGGTGAGGTGGTAATCAAAAAATATCATTTGGAATGGTATTTTATTCTGTTTGCATCATTTTGGTAAATAAGTTAAAAATTAGATTATTTTTATAAATAATTTTTTTTTAATTAATTAGGTAAAATACTCAAGATATGCACGAGTAGGAAGTTTTCGGAGGTACGGATAGGAAAACGTCGAGGACTTATTCACTTAGGCGCCATGCGACGTCATATCGATCGTTGAGAGGTTGATAATTACGAAGGCAAATCCTCGAGTACTTTACCTAATTAATTAAAAAAAAATAATTTATAAAAATAATTTAATTTTTAATTTATTTATCGAATTGATACAAAAGAGATAAAACGTCATTTTTAATGACATTTTATCACCGCCACATCACCCATCTTTTTCTTCATTTTCCACGTAGATGATGTCAAAAAAAAATAAAAATATCAAATCAAATGGTATTTTTTAAAATGCCATTTGAAATGGTATTATTAAAAACACCATTCCAAATATCATTTTTAAAAATGCCATATTATTTGATGATTTTAATTTTTCTTCAAAAAAAATAAAAAAAATAAAAATTATAATTTTGACAAAAATAAAAATTATCATTTCAAATTAGTATCCCCTTTTCAAATTATCTTTTTAAAAAAATATTTGAAAAAAAATATTTTAAAAAAAATTAAAAATACCATAAAAAAGAATTGAAAAGAAATAAAAATTATAATTCTAAATTTTAAGAAAATAAAAATTTTAATTTTAATTCAAATAAAAATCGTCATTTCAAATTACAATCTCTTTTTTAAAATAATTTTTTAAAAAATATCATAAAAGAAGAAAAAATGAAAAAAAATGAGAAAAAAATAAAAATTATAATTTTAAATGAATTTTAAAAAATAAAAATTTTAATTTTAATTCAAATAAAAAAGATAATTTTAAATTATTTTTACTATTTAAAATTAATTTATTTAAAAAATATCAAGAAAAATATTAAAAAATTTAAAAAAAAAAAATCTCATAAAAAAAGAAAAAATGAGAAAGAATAAAAATTATAATTTTGAAATTAAAAGAATAAAAATTTTAATTTTAATTCAAATAAAAAACATCATTTCAAATTACTTTTCCATTTCAAATTAATTTTTTAAAAAAATATCCAAAAAAATAAAAAAAATAAAAAATGCCATAAAAAGTCAAAAATTTATAGAAATATAAAAAAAATAAAAATTATAATTTTAAATTTAAAATAATAAAATTTTTAATTTTAATTAAAATAAAAAAATATCATTTCAAATTACTTTCCCCATTTCAAATTAATTTATTTAAAAAAATTCCAAACAAATGAAAAAAATATTTTAAAAAAATTTCATAAAAACAAAAAAAAATGAGAAAATGGGAAAAAATTAAAATTTTAATTTTAATTTATAAAAAAATTAAAATTTTAATTTGAAAAAAATAAAAGAAAAAAATGCCATAAAAAAGTAAAAAAAAAGAAAAAATGTGAAAAAAAATTGTAAATTAAAATTTTAAAAAAATAAAATTTTAACTTTAATTCAAATAAAAAATATCATTTCAAATTACCTTCCCCATTTCAAATTATTTTTTATAAAAAATATTTGAAAATAAGAAAAAAATTGGTCTAAAAAAAATAAAAAACACCATAAAAAAAGGGAAAAGAATTGAATTGAAAAAAAATAGAAATTATAATTCGAATTCAAAAATATATATTATAATTTTAAATTTAAAAAAAAATTCTAATTATAATTCAAATAAAAAACATCATTTCAAATTAATAATTAATTTAAATTTTATTTTTTAAAAAATATTCCAAACAAAGGAAAAAATACCTAAAAAATGCCAAAAAGGGTAAAAATGGGAGAAAATGAAAATTATAATTTTAAATTATAAAAATTTTAATTTGGATTCCAAAAAATAAAAAAAATGCCATAAAAGTGAATAAAAGGGGAAAAAATGGTAAAAAAATAAAAATTATAATTATAAATTTTCAAAAAAATTAACTTTAATTCAAATAAAAAATTATCATCTCAAATTACTATCTTCATTTTAAATTAATTTTTTTATTAAAAAATTACATAAAAATAACTAAAGAAATTAAAAAAAGAAAAAATATCATAAAAAAAGAAAAAAAGAAAAAAAATTCAAAGAAAATGTCAAAGGGATTGACGTTTTTGAGAATGCCATTCCTTTTGGTATTTTAGAAGCATAAAATCCAAAAAAAAACCCTCTCTCCCTTTTCTTCCTCTTCTCCGACATTTTTTCGACGTTTTCTTCTCTCCGACGGGACGGCGACGAGCTCCCGACGGCAGTGAGCTCCCTCTTCTCTCTTTCCTCTTCCTCTCTCTCTCCCTCTTCTCTCCCTCTTCCTTTTTCTCTCCCTCTTCTCTCCCGCTTCCTCTCTCTCTCTCCCTCTTCTCTCCCTCTTCCTCTCTCTCCCTCTTTTTCCTTGTCGCCGGCGATAAAGGGCCGACGGTGCGCCCGCGCGCCCTAGTGGCGACCCTGATGGCAGCCCCAACGGCGGGCCTTGGCCCTCCTCTTCCCTTGGTCGGTCCCCTCTTCTCTCCCTCTTCCTCTCTCTCTACCTCTTCTCTCCCTCTTCCTCTCTCTCTCCCTCTTTTTCCTTGGCCGTCAGCGACAGATGGCTGGCGGTGGGCCCGCACGCCCCGTCGGCGGGCCCCGGCCCTCCCCTTCCCTTGGTCGGCCCCCTCTTCTCTCCCTCTTCCTCTCTCTCTCCCTCTTTTTTCTTGGCCGCCGATTACAGACGGCCGGCGGCAGGCCCGCGCGCCCCGACGGTGGCCCCCCACGGCGGGCCCCGGCCCTCCCCTTCCCTTGGCCGGCCCCCTCTTCTCTTCCTCTCTCCCTCTTCTCTCCCTCTTCTTCTCTCTCTCCCTCTTTTTCCTTGGCCATCGGTGACAGACATCCGGCGGCTGGCCCGCGCGCCCAGGCGGTGGGCCCCCACGATGGGCCCCGGCCCTCCCCTTCCCTTGGCCGGCCCCCTCTTTTCTCCCTCTTCCTCTCTCTCTCTCTCTTTTCTCTCTCTTCCTCTCTCTCTCTCTTTTTCCTTGGCCGCCGGCTACAGACGGCCGGTGGCAGGCCCGCGCGCCCAGGCGGCGGTCCCGACGGCGTCCCCCCACGACAGGCCCCGACGGCGGCCCCCCGGCGATGTGTACAGTTTACCGTATTCATTTTTACAAATATCATTTTATAATATTTATAATCTATTAAAATTTTAGCTTACTAATTTTTTTTATTTTAACTCTATCAGTTTTTGTGAGAGCCATATACAGATGAGATATTGGCTATATTACCGCAGATGTGTACAGTTGGACATGACATATGGACTGTTAGGGTGCCACTTATTTGTTTTGATATGGTAGAGTAGCATCTTTTCGATCGTGTCCTGCGGTAGTTTGGTCAGATTCAGGGCATCCCAGAGCAGTTTGATACCAGCCAGAGATTTCATCGTATTGATCGACGAGGGAGAGCTCGTATTGACTGGCGTATCAGACATGAAGAGTACATCGATATTTGGGATGCACGTCGAGATCACATTGTTCATGGTGATCCCATTTTAAGAGGTCGTTCATATACCGAAGACTACATGGTTTGATTTTTTAGCATTATAGTGCGAATCATTGGATAGCCTCGGTATGCAGTTCCCGGATACGAGATCGAGAGTTCTACTATGCGTCTTTTGGTAAGACTACGAAAATTAGTTTATGTTGTTTGTGTTATATTTTTATTTTATATTTTATCGTATATTGACTATTTTATTTTTATTTTGTAGACTGATTCTATGTCGGATCTTGTGTTGGACGCTCGTCGTGCTTTATCTACGACTGATAAGGACGAACGGATTCGGATACTGCGTGAGATAGAGAGAACAAGTTTCGAAACATTGATGGCGATTGGTATTGATCCATATAGCTGTGCGCCTTGGTATGGAATAGCCGATGTGCCAGATATGACATATACGCCATCACCATATGTTCCACATATGCCATCACCGCATATTCTGCAGATATCATCACTAGATACTGCACAGATGCCACCGCCTTTTGATCCACAGATGGCAGCGTCTTCTTCTTCCTACATCCCCCAGATGATATCATCGGGTACCAGTTGGCCACATGAGTATGATACTTTCTTTTCAGGCCTATCCGTGTATCCAGATGAGAGGGTTGAGCGGGTCGCTCAGTTCGTAGATGATCCGACAGCATCAGTTATTCCTAAGCAGCATGACCAGCAGACCTCTTCCACTGATATAGGGGAGGAGCTATCACAGCAGGAGCAGGAGCAGCCATTGAGGATCTTCCTGAGAAGGTCCAAGAGACCACGGGCACCACGACGTCCTTGTGGGACTTAGTCTTTTTTAGATTTGTACTTAATATTTTTGAAACTTTTATTGTATTATTTTTTGTACACTTGATATTTTTATTTTATTTAATATTATTAATTATTTATTTTATTTTATATTATTTAATTTCAAGTGATCGGATATTATGCTTTGTGGATATGGATATACATACTCTAATGCGTCTCAGAACATTAGGAGAGAAAAAGTGATACTAAAAGGGCTATAGAAATTATAACGTAAATAATAATAATATATCGGATAATTTAATTATGAGATGAATCGGGCCGCACTGGTATATCTCGATCTGGTACGGGCACGAACAGCTACGTACGGTGCGGTATGAAAAAAAAATAATTAATTTGAAATGGAGAAAGTAATTTTAAATGATGTTTCTTATTTGAATTAAAATCAATATTTTTATTTTTTAAATTTAAAATTATAATTTTTATTTTTTTCTTATTTTTTTCTCATTTTTCTTTTTTATGGTATTTTTTATTTTTTAAATTTTTTAAGATTTTTTTGAGATATTTTTTAAAAAATTAATTTTAAATAGAGAAAATAATTTAAAATTATTTTTTTATTTGAATTAACATTTAAATTTTTGTTTTTTAAAATTTAAAATTATAATTTTTTTTCTCATTTTTTCTTCTTTATTTGGAATATTTCTAAAAAAAATAATTTGAAATGGAAAAAGTAATTTGAAATGATATTTTTTATTTTAATTAAAATTAAAAATTTTATTTTTTTAAATTTAAAATTATAATTTATATTTTTTTTCTATTTTTTAAAATTTTTGGCTTCTTTATGACACTTTTTAATTTTTTATTTTTTTGACATATTTTTTTAAAAAAATTAATTTTAAATGGGGAAAGTAATTTGAAATGATATTTTTTATTTGAATTAAAATTAAAATTTTTATTTTTTTAAATTTAAAATTTTTATTTTTATTTTTTTCTCATTTTTCTCATTTTTTAATGCTATATTTTATTTTTTTAATTTTTAAAATTTTCTTTGGGATATTTTTTTAAAATATTAATTTTAAATGGAGAAAATAATTTAAAATTATTTTTTTTATTTGAATTAAAATTAAAATTTTTATTTTTCAAAATTTAAAATTATAATTTTTATTTTTTTCTCAAATTTTTCTCATTTTTTTCTTCTTTGGTTGGATATTTTTTAAAAAAAATAATTTGAAATGGGGAAAGAAATTTGAAATGGTATTTTTTATTTTAATTAAAATTAAAATTTTTATTTTTTAAATTAAAAATTATAATTTTTTATTTTTTTTCTCATTTTTTAAAATTTTTGGCTTTTTAATGCATTTTTTTTAATTTTTTATTTTTTTGATATATTTTTTAAAAAAATTAATTTGAAATGGAGAAAATAATTTGAAATCATATTTTTTATTTGAATTAAAATTAAAATTTTTATTTTTTTAAATTTAAAATTATAATTTTTATTTTTTCTCATTTCTTTCTCTTTTTTTCTTTTTTTATGGTAGTTTTTGATTTTTTTATTTTTTAAGATTTTTTTTCAGATATTTTTTTTAAAAATTAATTTTAAATAGATAAAATAATTTAAAATTATTATTTTTATTTGAATTAAAATTAAAATTTTTATTCTTTAAAATTCATTCAAAATTATAATTTTTATTTTTTTCTCATTTATTTCTCATTTATTTCTTCTTTTATGATATTTTTTAAAAAAATATTAATTTGAAAAGGAGATTGTAATTTGAAATGATGATTTTTATTTGAATTAACATTAAAATTTTTATTTTCTTAAAATTTAGAATTATAATTTTTATTTTTTTCCAATTTTTATGGTATTTTTAATTTTTTTATACCAATTTTTTTTAGATATTTTTTAAAAACATAATTTGAAATTGGGATACTAATTTGAAATGATAATTTTTATTTTTATCAAAATTATAATTTTTATTTTTTTATAAATTTAAAATTAAAATTTTTATTTTTTTTATTTTTTATCATTTTTCTATTTTTTTTTAGAAGAAATTAAAATCGTCAAGTAATATGACATTTTTAAAAACGTCATTTGTTTTGATAATTTTATTTATTTTTTTTTTGGCATTGTCTATGTGAAAAATGGGGGATGACGTAGCGATGATAAAACACCATCCAAAATGATGTTTTATCCCTTTTGCATCAATCCGATAAATAAATTAAAAATTAAATTATTTTTATAAATAATTTTTTTTAAAATTAATTAGATAAAGCACTTCAGATCTCTCGTTACAAGTACCCCAGTCCCTTTATTATCCATAGAGATTAACGTGGCGCGAATTCAATAAGGCATGCTTTTGATCATTTGCGTTGCATGGCTGGCCACAACCCAGTGCAACTCGTCCCCCGGCTCCACTGCTATGGCAGCAAATTTTGGCTTCTCAGTTGCTAGCTTCTATCAGGCAAGCTAGCTTGGGATTCATTTAGTTTTTTTCGCTAAGCTTGGGATTCATTTAGTTGGGATATGTCAGGATACGAAATAATTTAATAATTTTTGAATATTATTTATTAAAAAAATAATTATAGAAAGAAATTAATTTTATCATGTTTGATGGGTGAAAAAATTTTTCTAAAAAAATGATATTAAAAATAGAATACTATCTTTGGTTGGAGGAAATCTTATATAAGGATATCATCAAATTTCTAATTAATACCTTAAAATCAACAATATAAGTAATAGTATTTTTTTCGATCCATTTATTGACTTTTTGTAGCCCACTTACATAAAAGTTATCGATATTGGCTATTTCAAATATTAAAATATATTTACATAAGTTATATATATATATATACACACACACACACAATTTAGTTTAAATATTTTTAAATTAATTATACATATATTAGAATATAATTCTTATTGTAAATAAATTTTAGTACATTTTGGTATATAAATAAATATATTAATTATTAATAAATCGTAAGTTAGATTTATTGATGGTTAATAATATTTGTTAATTATTTATTAACAATTAGAATTTACTAATAAATATTTTAATATATAAAATAGATTGGTATTTATAACAATTATTAGTCGATATACTAATATATTGACAATATATTAGTATAAAATTAATATAATTAATATCCACTTCTCATAACAAACATAATAATTTGATGAACAAAAATCATATAGCTGGCACTGGAGAAAAAATTGTGGGATGGACTTCCAATTTCACCATATTTTTTCGGGTATCCATCTTAAAAAAATATATATTTAAGTCAAAGGCTCTTTTTACTAATAGAGTCATCAATCTTGTAATTAAAAAAAAAAAAAAAACATGACATTCTCTTTTCTTCTTTATTTTTATAACATATTTTTTATTGATATACATTATATGACTAAGTAATATATAACAAACAAATTAATAATCTAGTAAATTAATATATATCTCTAAATAAATCGATATACAATTTTCAGAATATAATATTCACCAGCATATAGTATATAGCTAGATAAGATGATACGTATTTAACAAATTAGTCATCTAGTAGCCTAATATATATCTCCAAGCAAATCAATATATAGTTTCTAAAATACCATATCATCAATACACATGACATAGCTCGGTAAAACTACGCATAGGGAGGATCCATATATATATTCTTGTAAAACGTATATTCTAAAAACTATATCGATTTACCTTGAGTTGTATATTGGATCATTGCTAGGTGTACATTACAGAATCTTATAATATGTATAAGAAAGTCAATGAGTGTATATCATCCAACCATATAGTATATACTGAAAAATATGATATTCTAAAAACTGTGTATCAATTTGCTTGGAGATGTATATTGGGTTACTAGATGGCTAATTTGTTAAGTGTGTATTATCTAACCATGTAGATATATTGATGAACATCATATTATAAATTGAAATCGTGTATTGATTTATTTAGAGGTATATATTAACTTGTTAGATTATTAATTTACTTACTGTATATCATTTGGTTATGTAGTGTGTATCAATAAAAAGCATATTTTGAAAATAAGGAGAAAAGAGGATGCTATATTTTTTTTAATTACAAGACTAAAGGCTCCATTACTAAGAGGAGTCTTTGACTTGAGATTCCTTCTTTAAGAGGGGCAGTAGGAGAAACATAGTAAAGTTGGAAGATGATAGCATATTTTTTTCTCTAGTTTCCGCCCCACATAATATTTGTTTGTAATCTAATATGGCCAGATCAACCCCAACCAAACAGAGCCTTAAGGAGATGCAAAACTCCAAGCTGGCTGAAGCAATCTGCATGAAAGGATCCAGCTCATTGGTTCTTTATGAACCTCTTATTCCTTTTCCTTTTTCCCCAGTTGAAGGCTCGTTAGGAGCTTGAACTAAGCTTCGAAAGCATAAGTATTGTACAGACAGCTCAAATTGCAGACAGAACCTTTACCTTGGGAGGCGTAGGGGGAGCAACTCTATACAATGCATCCCTGTCAAATTCGCAGTTCTACTTCTGGATCACATAGATGAAGGGGGTAGTTTCATAAATTTAAATGTTGTTATTTTAAGCAGAGACCTTGTTTCAGATATATAGTTGAGATGGAATGCCGGAGAGATCCCAGGTTGCATGCTTTTTTAACTGGAATACGTTGGGTACAGGCATAGGACTGCGTGTCATCGTTGCAGGAGGGAATGGCGTTCATGCCAAGACTATGGCCAAGCTATCCGTACAAAAACACAAAAAAGTGCAAAATTTGCAGGAAGAAAATGAAAATAAGTCGTGCTAACAAATGAATCTCTGTAGCACAAGTACTGTGAAAGTAAAAAACTGACTGAACTTTTTTCTTTTTATCTTTTTCTGGCTGAGAACCTAAATTTTCAAGCTACCGGCATATTTGCATATATACTAGAGTAAGCAATCAGGATTCAGCTCCGGTATGTTTGCACGATCACTGCAAATATTCAAAATCATCTGTTATTCCCACCTTCATTTTGGAATCAGACACAAATATCAGAAAGAAAGATCAAGTTCTCACCAGAAAAGGCATCTGAATTATTAACGAAAAATACATGCAATCCAGATGCAGAATTCAGATTACTAATTATCAAGAAAGCATGCTTGCATATATCTTATTTGCTGGTGATGTGTTCCACTATGAATAATTCAAATGATGCCAACAACTTGAGGAGAAGAGGACAAGGTCCACTTGGCATCATGCTGCTTAATTGCATTTCACAATAGAGAATGACAAGGCTCAGAGCATGGTTTCAGTGATAAGCACACACTCGATCATCATTGATGTGCTCCAGATGGACAAGAGCTCAAAATGTTAAATATTGAGCCTCTTCAAGGGGAATAAATATAAAATTAAAAAGCTAATAAGATAATAGAGACAGTGCATCGGGGACTACAATCTCACTATGACTGCTCTTCATCCAACACCAAGTACTCCAAATCGGTAGCATGTCTAAAAAATCTAATTGACAGAATTTGTATTCCACTTATCATAGTAAATCAAAGTCAACAACATAAAAAACTTCATGTAATTTGATGTTTTAATTAAAGACATAAGTTCAGCTAGTTTTTCAAATCTTTTGGGAGCATTTCTGTCACGCCCCCGATCCGAGATTTGTGAATCAAGAGTCGCGGCAACCGCCGCATACTCATGAAGAACTCTCTCCATAAGCATGCAAGGCATCTCATCACGATATCAATGCATCACAGCGGAATAAATTCAAATAATTATTATTCAACTATAATAATTATTATTATTCAACTATAAATTCAAGTAATTAAATCAAATGTCTTACATCCAATAAAATTTTTGCTAACAATAAAATAATAGATCTGAGTTCAATTGAAGTTGACAATGCTAAATCTCGCCTCTAAAAGCTCTGTCCCAATATTTCTTCCCACGCTCGAAATTAATTATCTGAATCTGAAAAATAGTAAGAAAGGTAATGAGCTAGACAGCCCAGTAAGTAACAAATATCTCAACTAGATAATTCAGATATTATATAATTTTCAAGAATAATGTCGCAAATAAACATAAGAGTATATTTCATGCTGATTTAATATAAATCAAATATTTTCAAATATTCACATATAATATAATCATAAATCCGATTCGATTCAAAACACTCGTAACTCAACAGCCTTGACTATGACCAACGTTTAACCCCCATTGGCGGGGTCCACAGAATACCAGCGCACAACCCCCACTGACAGGGTCCACAAATACCAGCGCACAACCCCCACTGGCAGGGTCCATAAACACCCGCGCACAACCTCCACTGGTAGGGTCCACTGAGTACCAACGTATAATCCCCATTGGCGGGGCCCACTGAAACATAGTCAGGCTGAGAGCATAAATTCGATCTGTATCAAAACACTTTGTATCATAATATATCATAAATATTTCACTGAACATGTGCATAAATCGACATACCATAATATTTCAAAAGCACTTTCCTTTCGAAACATAATTTCATAAATCATGCATAATTTCAGAGAATAATTATTTATTTTCAGAATAAATATGGAATATCTCGAGAAGATGATTTATTACTTACCTTTCACGGAGCACTGAATGAACAGATCGGCTAACTTCTAGGTGATTCTTCCGTGTCTATTATTCAAAATTATATTTTTACATTAATTTTAATTTAAAATTAAATCTAAACAAATCCCAATTCAAAACCTCACTTAAAATCGACTCTTTCCTAAACTCGATCAAAATCATCAGATGAGACCTCCCACTACGCTAATCCTAGAGGAATAACTTTAGAGAGAGAGGAATCCATCAAGAGAGAGAAACAACTTAGAGAGAGAAAATTCTAGAGAGAGAAAAAGTCCAATTCTAGAGAGAGAAAGTCAGGGTTCAGACTGAAAGAAGAGAGAGAAACTCTCTCTCTCATCAATTTCATTTTTTTTATTTATTTATTTATTTATTTACTTATTTATATATATATATAAATATATATATATTTATTTTTATTATTATTTTTTTTTCTTTTCTTTTCTTTTCTTTTCTTTTTTTCTTCTTTTCTTTTTCTTCTTTTTCTTCTTTTTTTTTTCTTTCCTTTTCTTTTTCTCTTTTTCCTTCTTTCTCTTTTCTTTTTCTTCTTTTTCTTTTTCTTCTTTTTCTTCTTTTCTTCTTTTTCTTGGTTCTTCCCGTGCCGGAACAGGGGACCGGCGTCCCCTCCTTATGCCGGGCCGTTCAGGCCACGGCCGCCGCGGCGGAGGCCGACGGCCGACGGGGGCCACTCCCCCGGTCACGGAGGAGCGTGGCCGGCGATCGATTTCGATCGCCGGTGCCGGAAAAATCCACGGAAAAGAGACCAAAAACAGAGTCTTTTTCCCCGACCAGAAATCAACGACTCTCGTCGCCGGCAGCCGCGCACAAGAGCACGAAAAGAAGGGGAAGGAAGAGAGAAAAAGGAGGGAAGCTTACCTTGACCTCCGGTGACTTCGTCGGAGAGCAATCACGACGAAGACAAGGTGGTGTCCGCGGCTCTATTTCGGGAAAATTGGAGAGAAAGAGAGGGAGAAGAGGCCGATGGATCGATTCTAAAGAGAGGGGAGACCTTCTTATAGAGGGTCTTAGGATTTCGAGAGATCCTAGGACTCCTAATAGGCTTGGGTCTCGCCGGAGAAGAAGACTCCTACCGGGAGTCTTCTTCCCGATTTTTACTCTTTTTTTTTTTTTGGGCTAGGTCTGCTTGGCTGGGCTTTGTTTGGGCTATCACATTCTTCACCCCTAAAAAAAAAATTTCGTCCTCGAAATTTTTCATACCTGTCACCATTGTATTGGAAGCCTGTGGATTCTGTTGAGTAAGCGCATAAACTCTTCCCTGGGTTTTAGAAATCTGTCCGCCACCCTTATGTTGTCCTTCATGAGTTCTTTTGCCAGCTTGATTTTCAGTATTTAGCGGGCAGCTAGCAATTTTATGATCCATCTGACCACATTTGAAACAAGCACCTGTATTCCAATAGCAATCATTGTCTGCATGATTTTTGCCACATCTGGAGCACTGCTCAGTGTCAATCTGTTGAGTCTTATTGTCTATTGCTCTCTTAGCTGATCTTTTGATGTTTTTATTATTCTGCCCTTGTGTATCATTTAATTGTGTTCTCTTTCTTTGCCTTCTTTCCCTTTCCATGCGTTCTTCATTAACTTCTCTTTCAATTATCAGTGCTTTGTTTACCACATCTGCATAAGTTGTCAATTCATAAGGAACCACTTATTTTCGAATTTCAGTTCTCAGTCCCATCTCGAACTGTGAACACGTTCTTGCTCACCATCTACTAATCTCGGAGCAAATTTTGCTAACTCTGTAAATTTTGCTTCATATTCAGTCACACTCATACCCTTTTGTTTCAAATAAATAAACTCTTGCTCTTTCTGGATCCTTATACTCCGAGGAAAATACTGATCATAGAATGCAATCCAAAATCTTTTCCAGGTAAGTATTTCGCCATCTTGTTCATGCTTGCGCTGTAGTCGCTGACACCAGTTGTATGCTTCTCCTTTTAGTAAATAAGCTGCATATCGAATCTTTTCTTCATCAAGACACTCTTGGACAGCGAAAGCCTTCTCCATCTCCATTATCCAGTTATCAGCTTCCAAAAGTTCAGTAGTCCCCTTGAAAGCTGGAGGGGCAAGCTTTTTAAATTCTGAAATATTGTTCTGTTGTACTGGTTGCTCTCCATGTTGTGGTGGTGGATGCTGATGTTGTTGTGTATCTCGTTGTATCTGCTGTTGTTTAAACATTTGCTGCTGTATTTATTGTTGCGCTTGTACCATCCTGATTAGGGTCTGCATTAACTAAGTCATATCTGATTCTTGACGTGCTCTCGAAGTACTCCCATTAGGATCTACGACTCCCTCCTCCTGAGTCATATCTTTAATTTCTTCCTCTTTAGAGTTTTTCACAGATGTTTTTCACAGATGTTTGCTCCCCCTTAATATAGCAATTATCAATAGCAAACAACAACAAGGAGAAGATAATATTTCAATAGATGTATCAGAGATTGAAATATAACCAAAATATAATCATTACAAAGATATAGGTAAAAGATGATTTCATTAATATCATAATTGTTTCAATACATAAAATTCAACCAGCTAAATGTCAATACATGGCCCCAAGGTATAGATCCTAGAACAAGATACTAACTCCTAGAACCTAGTAAAGATCAAGATAAGTCAATGATCAAGACAAATCATGGATCGGAGTCATCAGATATGGTATGAGAAGATGATGGATCAGAAGTGCGTCCTCTACCCCGTCTGCCTCTGCCACGAGTAGGAGAACGAGATGAACTGGGAGGCTGAGAATGCTGAGATACTAGGGCTGATACCATGAGTCTGATAGAATCAAGTACGTTCAGTGCTCTGGAAACAGATTGAAGTAGAGCAGTGAACTGGGTGGTAGCATGCTCACTCGATCCTCTGATCTCTTTCCTCAGTAGCTCATATCCACCTTCTAATGCTCCTCTGAGCCTGCCAGCCTCTGCAGTGAGGTCTGTGACCTCAATAGTAGACTCCTGTGGCTGGGGATGGGCCAATGCAAGAACTTGCCCGTGCAAGTCAAGAACTCTGCCAGTAAGTCTCCAGACTGTATCCTCAAGCTGCTGTATCCTGACGGACTGATCTGAAATCATCTGAAATACAGTGGAGATGTGGGGAGTAATGGTCTGATCAGAAGAAGTAGCTCCAGGTGCAAAAGAAGTACTACTCCACTGGCTAGACAATAAAGAAGCCACACGCTGTGAAATATGCTCGATCTGATCGTCAGCCAGTCTGAACTCTGAATGAGGTGCTCTGCTCTCTGGCTGATACACTGGTGTGGGCATCCTAGTAAACTCAGAAGGGCCAGCCTCAGTATCAGGAATGAACTGGGTATCTGGTGAAGCTGCCCTGAAGTCATGTACAGGAGAAGATGGACCTTCTTCTTCTACTCTGCCTTCAGTTCTGTCTTCAGCTCTTTCCTCAGCTCTCTCCTTAGCTCTTTCTTCAGAGCCCTTGATCCAACCACCAACAGTCTTTGTAATTCCCATTCGGTGCAGGCTGTGTTGGTTGAAAGTGTCCACATGTGAGAGCTTGGTAGGTGTCTCCCCCTCACAGCTAACTCCAAACCTCCTAAATACTCTAGTAAGGGCCATACCATAAGGCAAGTGTGCCTTGGATCTGTTCAAAGTTTCTCTCATGGCCTCTATCATAAGTGCAGGGAGGTTTAGGGGGGTCTGAGTGATGATATGAAACATGACACATACATCTCTGCCAGATAGTAAGTCATGTCTACCACTCCTAGGAAAGAATAGTTTTGTCACAATCTGATGCAGGACCCTCATCTCAATGGATAATAGCTTTGCTTCCAATTTGTTTAAATTTCCTGAAAAATCTTCTCCTAAGATAATTCTGATCCCTTCTTCTTTAATTGGGAGTTCCATATATGAGTATCCTTCACTAGGCAACTGAAGTATTTCTCCCAATATCCTAGAATCCAAACAGATGTCAATCCCCTTGACTGTTGAAGTCACAGACCCGTTTCCATAATTTAGGTTCTGGTAGAACTCTCTGACTAGATCAACATAGGTGACTTTCTTAAGAGAGAAATAAAGTTTCCATCCTTGATTTTTGATCTTGGTAGCAAAAGTAAAGCCTTCTTTCTCAAAGAACCGAAAATCTATATTTTTCCCAGTTTCTACTTTTCTATCAGAAAGAAGATTTACACTGGGGCTTATGGAGGATTGAGAGGGACCTTGAGCAGGTACTGAAACTGGATTGGGAACACTGGAAGACTGAGCATGCCTTTTCTTTCGGACAATTTCCTCAGGCTCACGGATTGATTTCCTTCTTTGGGGAAGTTTCATCTTTGGAGCCATATCCAAAAATAGCAGACAAGAAGACTTAAATTCAGTGGAGGAGGGATGACAAGAGAGTAAAGAAGAATTTTGGTGGAAAAAAGAAGTGAATTTTGAATGAACGGTGAAGTTCTAGGGCACGTTCCACCCGCGCCAATCACTGCGAGAAAGCACAGAAAAATCCTTTTCAAGGAGGCGATTTTTGGTGGAGAGAAGGAGGGAGAATTGCCTCAGAATTGATCCTTAGATTTGGAGCAAAAAGAGTTGGAGAGGACGGCTTTCGGAAGGAAGACGACGAGAAGATGAGTCGTCTCATAAACAGGGTTTCCCGTTTTAAAAACAATGAACCCGATGGAAGTTGGTGGGATTTACAAGTTTGCCATTGAGTCGACTCATGGGGGTCGACTCATGAAGTTTAAAAAATTAGAAAAAATGCAAATAAATTCCAAAAAAATTCAAAATTTTGGGAGAAGGAATTTTGCTCAATGATAAGTTTTTAGAGTTATAAATCTGAGCATTTGGAACCAGGATAGTTGTTGGAAATTGAGCTCTAAGAATATTTGATATTAATTAAGAGAAGTTTAGGCAAATGGATCTAGAATTCCTAGATTTCTCCTAATTTTACAGAATCTATCCTCACTAAGGGCCTTTGTAAAGATATCGGCTAATTGATTTTTAGTGCAAACATATTCAAGAATTATATTTTTATTTTGAACATATTCTCTTATAAAATGATGTCTTATTTCAATATGTTTGGATCTTGAGTGTTGTATTGGATTTTTAGATAGATTTATGGCACTTGTATTATCACATTTTATTGGAGTTTCATTAAGTTTGATTCCAAAATCTTCGAGTTGTTGCTTAATCCACAAGATTTGAGCGCAACAACTTTCGGCTGCAATGTATTCGGCCTCAGCCGTAGACAGTGCTACCGAATTTTGTTTCTTGCTAAACCATGAGATTAGATTTACTCCAAGAAATTGACAAGTTCCACTTGTGCTTTTTCTATCTAGTTTACACCCAGCAAAGTCAGCATCAGAATATCCTAATAAATCAATTTGTGAGTCCTTAGAGTACCATAACCCTATAGTTTGTGTACCATTTAAGTATCTAAGGATTCTTTTAACAGCATTCAAATGAGATTCTTTAGGATTAGATTGATATCTAGCACATAAACAAACACTAAACATGATATCAGGCCTACTTGCAGTTAAATACAATAATGAGCTAATCATACCTCTATAGTATTTTAAGTCTACGCTTTTACCTTCATCATCCTTGTCAAGCTTACTTGAGGGACTCATTGGTGTGCCAATTGGTTTGCAGTTCTCCATTCCAAATCTTTTGAGTAGTTCCTTGGTGTACTTGCTTTGGGTGATGGAGATTCCCTCTTTTGATTGTTTGATTTGGAGTCCGAGAAAGAAAGTGAGTTCTCCCATCATGCTCATCTCGAACTCTCCCTGCATAAGCTTAGCAAAGTCTTGACAAAGGGATTCATTAGTAGACCCAAAAATTATGTCATCAACATAAATTTGTATAATTAGCATATCATTTTGGTTTCTTTTAACAAATAGGGTTGTATCTACATTGCCTCTTGAGAAACCATTATTTAGTAGAAATTTGCTTAGCCTTTCATACCATGCTCTAGGTGCTTGTTTTAGACCATATAAAGCTTTATTTAATCTAAAGACATGATTGGGAAAAGCATGATTTTCAAATCCAGGGGGTTGTTCTACATATACTTCTTCAGAAATATATCCATTTAAAAATGCACTTTTAACATCCATTTGAAATAACTTGAAATTCATAAAGCAAGCATAAGCAAGTAGAAGTCTAATGGCTTCTAATCTAGCAACAGGTGCAAAGGTTTCATCAAAATCAATTTCTTCTTCTTGATTATATCCCTTAGCAACCAGTCTTGCTTTATTTCTAACTACATTTCCATGCTCATCTAACTTATTTCTAAAGACCCATTTTGTGCCAATTATTGAATAATCTTTAGGTCTTTTCACTAAGGTCCAAACATTATTTCTTTCAAATTGACTGAGTTCTTCTTGCATAGCATTAATCCAGTTATGATCATTTTCAGCTTCTTCAAAAGTTTTAGGTTCAAGTTGAGATACAAAAGCACAATGATTAAGTACATCTCTAAGTGAAGAACGTATTTTTACCCCATGCATAGGATCACCGATAATTAATTTTTTAGGGTGGTTGTGAACATACCTCCATTCCTTGGGTAAGTCATTTGTACCTTGAGGTTGTTTTTGAATTTCTTCACCTTTTTCATTTTGTTCATCTTCTTGATCCTTGTCTTCTGGAGTTGCTGAATCTTTCAGAGTGATCTCCTTCATACCTTCTATTAGTGGATCTGCATCATCAACACCCTCATTCTTCCTTGAAGGAAGATCGTTAGATTCATCAAAGACAACATGAATGGACTCCTCAACTACTAAAGTTCTTTTGTTGAACACTCTAAATGTATTACTAGTGGAGGAGTAACCTAGAAAGATTGCTTCATCTGATTTTGCATCAAATTTATCAAGTTTTTCTTTGCCATTATTTAATACAAAACATCGGCAACCAAAAATATGAAAATATGCAATATTTGGTTTTCTTCCTTTCCAAAGTTCATAGGGAGTTTTCTTTAAAAATTGTCTAATTAAAGCACGATTTAAAATGTAACATGCTGTGTTAATAGCTTCTGCCCAAAAATATCTTGGAAGGTTGCTTTCACAAAGCATGGTACGGGCCATTTCTTCTAAGGTTCTGTTTTTCCTTTCAACTACCCCATTCTGTTGGGGTGTCCTAGGAGCAGAGAAGTTATGGCCAATTTCATTTTCATCACAAAAATTTTCAAAGTCATGATTTTTAAATTCTGTTTCATGATCACTTCTAATATTTTGAATTGAAAACCCTTTTTCATTAGTGACTTTTCGATGAAATTTAGTGAAAATTTGAAAAGTTTCATTTTTGTGAGCTAAAAAGAAAACCCAAGTAAAACGAGAGTAATCATCAATTATTACAAATTCAAATCGTTTTCCTCCTAGACTGGTGGTTCTTGTTGGTCCAAATAAATCTATATGTAAGAGCTCTAAAGGTCTAGAAGTTGAAATAGTGCTTTTGGATTTAAATGAAACTCTAGTTTGTTTGCCTAATTGGCATGCATCACAAATTCTATCCTTTTCAAAATTCAGTTTTGGCAAACCGAGAACTAAATCTTTTTTAATTAATTTTGAAAGAGAATGCATGCTAATATGTGCAAGTCTACGATGCCACAGCCAACTAGTCTCATTTATTTTAGCACTTAAGGAACTAGGCATTGCATGTCTAATTTAGTTAAATCATTCAAGTCTACCATATAAACATTGCCATGCCTATGTCCTATAAATTTAATGCCATCGTTAATAGGACTTGTCACAATGCAAACAGATGATTCAAAATTTACTTTATACCCTTTATCACAGAATTGACTAATGCTAAGTAAGTTATGCTTTAAACCTTTAACTAGTAAAACATTCTCAATGTATTTGGAGGGAGTGATACCAATGTTACCTATCCCGATGATCTTTCCTTTGCCATTATCTCCAAATGTGACCATCCCTCCATCCTTAGCATCAAGCGTGATGAATTGTGATTCATCACCAGTCATGTGTCTCGAGCATCCGCTGTCAAGATACCATTTCCTGTTTCCTTCTTGGGATGCTAGACACACCTGCAAGCACAGATCAAGTTTCTGTCTTAGGTACCCAAGCTTTCTTGGGTCCTTTCAGGTTAGTCAGAATGGTTCCTTTTGGAACCCATATTTTCTTTGTGTTTGCATATTTGTTAATAAGACATGTGTATGATTTATGTCCTATTCTTCCACATTTAAAACAAGTAATATTTGTAGACTTTTTGCTTGAATAATTTGCATAAATATCCTTCAGAAATTTTTGTTTCTTTAGGAGTTTATAACCAAGTCCAGCCTTATCATATATAGCTTTCTGATTATCAAGGATCATATTTAGCTTGTTTGAACTTAAGGTGAACTTATCTACGATAGATTTCAGCTTGTTCATTTCATCCTTTAAGTTTTGATTTTTTTGAATCAAGGTGAATTTTTTAATTGAAAGATTTTCAGCTTGTTTCACTAAGGACTGATTTTCCAATTTCAGCTCTTTGTTTTTCTTCCCTAGTTTCTTTAATTCATCAATTGAATCATAGAATGCTTCATGCAATTCTTCAAAAGTAAATTCACTAGTGGATTCAGAAGTTACCTCATTTTCATGTGCCATCAGGCACAGATTGGCTTGTTCTGTTGAGGTTTCCTCGTCGGAGCTTGAGTCATCACTCGCACTCCAGGTTGCCATCATAGCCTTCTTTTTGAACTTCTTTGGACCTTTCTTCAATTGTGGACATTCGGATCTGAAATGTCCTGACTTCTTGCACTCGTAGCATATAGGAGTTTGATCTTTCTCCTTTTCTATGCTTTGATCCCCTTTTGTGAATTTCTTTCTCATCCCCTGTTTCCTTTTTCTTAAAAACTTCTTGAATTTTCGGGTGATGAGAGCCATCTCCTCATCCTGATCTTCATCTTCAGAGTCATCTGTTTCATAATCAGGTGAAGTTGTGGATTTGAGGGCAATGATTCTTTTCTTTTTGATTTCATCCTCTTGATGTTGCATCATGCTAAGTTCATGAGTCATCAAGGATCCAAGAAGCTCTTCTAGAGGTAGAGTGTTCAAGTCCTTTGCTTCTTGGATGGCAGTCACCTTGGCTTCCCAAGTTCTTGGCAGTGACCTGAGAATCTTCCTTACAAGTTCACTGTTAGTATAAGATTTGCCAAGACTCTTTAAACCATTGATTATATTAGTAAAATGAGTAAACATAGCAGTTATGGACTCATCATGCTCTATTTTGAACAATTCATATTTATGTACAAGCATGTTTATTTTAGACTCTTTTACTTGATTTGTTCCCTCATGGGTGACTTCTAACTTATGCCATATTTCTTTAGCAGATGCACAAGTAGAAATGCGATTAAATTCACTAGCATCTAGTGCACAATAAAGAACATTCATAGCTTTGGCATTTAATTGTGCCAATTTCTTATCAACCTCATCCCATTCTTTCTCGGGTTTGGTTGACTCCTCACCATCTATAATCTTAGTGGGTGTGTGAGGACCATTCACTATGATACTCCACATATCATAGTCGAGTGCTTGTATGAAAATCTTTATCCGAGCTTTCCAATAGGTGTAATTAGACCCATTGAAAAGTGGAGGTCGGTTTGTTGATTGCCCCTCGGCTAGAGAAGTTCCAACATGGGTTGCCATAGATCTTTGGCTCTTTGATTGTTAGATCAAAGAAGGGCTAGAGCACTGGCTCTGATACCACTTGTTGCCCAGCTATGCAACTCAAGAGGGGGGGGTGAATTGGGTTTCTAAAAATTTTAAGCCCAACAGATAATTTATGAAGAACAAAACAATGGCTTTAAATCAATATTAATTACCTAAAGCAGTATTGCAAGGATATAATAAAGAAATAAGATAAAGCAATAAAGCACACCACAAACATAAGGATTTATAGTGGTTCGGTGCTAACCTTGCACCTACATCCACTCCCCAAGATCCCACTTGAGAATTTCAATCCACTATCCTTTGTATTCAACCCGAATACAAAACGTCGGAAACTCCGACACTAGCTATCCCAAGCTAGAATACAAGACGTCGGAAACTCCGACACTAGCTATCCCAAGCTAGATCACTTATTTTCCGGGTACAAGCAAACCCAAAACACTCTGATTTCAGGTTCGGATCAACCTTTTCTTGTTTTGGAAATCCTCCAAAAACAAGAACAAAACCTCACAAGGAGTAAGAGAATTTAGAGCACAGATAAATACAATAACAGCTCCTTTAAATGAGCAAATATAACAATAAAAGCTTTACTCAAATGAAGAACCCCTTTTTCAGATTTTCTCAAAGTGGATGAACGCTTGAACGCTTGAGAAGAGGTTGATTGTTGATTGAAGATCTCTTGAAAGCTTTGAACAATCTCTAGATCAAGGTTGAAACAATAGGCGTGAAGAATTCTCTCCTTGAAAGATCTTGCTTTTCTCTTTCACAATCTCTCTGGTATATTGTGGATCCTCACTCTTTTTCTATTTGGATTTTTCGTTGATCTCAGGCTTTTTCTTGCAAATTTCGGATCCTCTCTTCTATTCTTCTCTTCTTTTGATTTCACGTTTGATCCGCTATTTAATCTGCAATTTCTTTCACCATTTAAAGTATTTTGTAGCATTAGAAGCAAGAGAAAATAATTTAGGCAGATAAAGAGCCGTTAGAGGATTTTTAGGAAGCATAAATGGCAATTAAAACAGGCAAAAAATAGCCGTTGCTGACATTTTCCGTCGCAGGGGTCGACTCATGAGTCGACTCATGCTTCAGGGGTCGACTCATGAGTCGACCTCTGTTGCAAAAACCAGAGAATGCTTTTCTGTTGCAAAAACCTCCCTTGCAGGTCCCGGCGGCGACCACGACTTCCCCGACTCCAGCTTCTCTGGCGCAAGCGGATTTTTGCACCAACAGGATTGGCGCTAGAGGAAGGGGCCGCGTCTTCGCAGTACCCTTGTTCTTAAAGGAGCATTCAACGGAGCCGCCTCCGATCATCTCCTCTGACACCCACTCCTTATTTTCCCCCACTGGATCCACACTCGATGCCTCCACGCAAGGCATCCACGTGACGGTCCACGACCTCCGCGGCCAGATCTCAGGCTCCAGCCACCCCTCCTATTTCTCAACCTCCTCCTCCTCCTCCAGCGGCGGCGGTCGGTGCGGAGCAGTTTGACTTGCTGGCACAGCAGGTCAGAGGCCTCGTCGAAACTGTGCAAGCAATGCAGCAGCAGCAGCCGCAGGCGTCAGCGCACCCGGAAAGGGCATCTCCAGAATGTCAGAACCCGGCGGTGGGGCGGGCCACCTGGGCCAGCCGCCCCGTCCTCCCTGGGAAAACAAACCCGTGGGTAGAGAGCCCTCAATCGGACCACGACTCCACCCTTGGAAGATCCCTGCCCCCGTTCTGCCAGAGGACCCTCGAGACTCGAAGTCGAGAGGATCTCCTGGATCGGAGGCTCCAGAAGATGAACCGACGGATTGAAGAACTCCACCATGCGCCCCCCGCTTATGGTGAGGATATTTGTACTGACCCTCCCTTCTCCCAAATGATCATGCAGGAACCGATCCCGCCAAACTTCAAGCTTCCCCAGTTCGAAAGCTACGACGGGACTTCGGACCCGGTTGATCATCTGGAGGCCTTCCGGACGATGATGCTGCTTCACGGTGCTCCTGATGCCATCTTGTGCTGGGCTTTCCCGTCTACCTTGAAGGGAGCGGCAAGGAACTGGTACTCGGCTTTGAAACTGGGTACCATCTTTTTCTTCGATCAAATGAGCCACCAATTTGTGGCCCATTTTGTCAGCAGCCGGTGCCCCCGGAAGGGTTCGGAGTCCCTCATCAACATCAAGCAGAGGGAAGGGGAGTCCATACGGGCCTACATCAACCGCTTCAACATCGCGGCGCTGGAGGTTCGGAACTTGGACCAATCAGTCGCCATGGCCGCCCTGAAAGGCGGCCTTCAGAAGAATGACCTTTTGTTCTCCCTAGAGAAGAAGTATCCCAGGGATTTTGCTGATTTGCTGGCTCGGACTGAAGGATACGCCCGAGCGGAAGAAGCCTTCAAAATGAAGGATGAAGAGACGACGAGGGAGCGGCAAGCGGGAGACTCGAGTAAGCCCGCAATTGAAAAAAGGCCAAAGGAAGCCCGGCTGCGCTCTCGATCTCCTCCCGGGCATAAGCGCGCCCATACTCCACCTCGGGTGCGCAGGCAGAGAAGCCCGAATCGCGGGGTTCGGCGGGGTTCCCCACCAGGGAGATTCCGCAACTATGCCCCCCTCAACGCCTCGAAGGCCCAGGTATTGATGGAGGTCAGGGAGCAGCTCCCTAGGCCGGAGAGGATGCGCACACACCCCGGGAAGCGCAACCCCAACAAGTTCTGCCTCTACCACCGCGACCACGGCCACGACACAGAAGAATGCATCCAGCTCCAGGATGAGATCGAGGAGCTCATTCGGCGAGGTCGACTCGACAGGTTCATCCGCCGCAGGCCTGAGGGTAGAGGAGACCGCCCAAGAGCCCTTCCACAGCTTGAACCGCCAAGAAGGGAGGAGCAACCCGGGGACCGGCCTCCCATCGGGGCCATCGACTCCATCACCGGAGGGCCTCAAGGAGGAGCGAGAAACCTGTAAATGTATCACTTACGATTTCACCTTGAATCTAAATTCCTTTCTACTTAACGTACACTTCCCACCTGGCGTGGATTTATTATGACTGGATATGACCCCTCCAAAAACAAAGCCATGTCAGGAGCAGGAGGAGAACCTCGTCCTGACATGAGCAAAGTCAAAGGCCCGATTCTTTTAGACCGGATGGGGGGAGAGGCCTTACAACGCCCTAATGTGCCCCCACAGCCATGTCAGAAACAGGAGGAGAACCTCATCCTGACATGAGCAAAGTCAAAGGCCCGGTTCTTTTAGACCGGATGGGAGGAGAGGCCTTACAACGCCCTAATGTGCCCCCACAGCCATGTCAGGAACAGGAGGAGAACCTCGTCCTGACATGAGCAAAGTCAAAGGCCCGGTTCTTTTAGATCGGATGGGGGGAGAGGCCTTACAACGCCCTAATGTGCCCCCACAACCATGTCAGGAACAGGAGGAGAACCTCGTCCTGACATGAGCAAAGTCGAAGGCCCGATTCTTTTAGACCGGATGGGGAGAGAGGCCTTACAGTGCCCTAACGCGCCCCCACAGCCAAGCTGGTAACGGGAGGAGAACCTCACACCGGCTCGAGCAAAATGGAAGGCCCGGACTCCTACGGGAGCTGGGTTCCGTCCACGACGCAAAGGAAGACTTCATCCGGACTCCTACGGGAGTCGGGTTCCGCCCACAAGGAAGACTTCACCCAGACTCCTACGGGAGCCGGGTTCCGCCCACAAGGAAGACTTCACCCGGACTCCTACGGGAGCCGGGTTCCACCCACAAGGAAGACTTCACCCGGACTCCTACGGGAGCCGGGTTCCGTCCACAAGAAAGACTTCACCCGGACTCCTACGAGAGCCGGGTTCCGACCACGACGCCAGGGAAGACTTCACCCAGACTCCTACGGGAGCCGGGTTCCGTCCACGACGCAAAGGAAGACTTCACCCGGACTCCTACGGGAGCCGGATTCCATCCACGACGCAAAGGAAGACTTCACCCGGACTCCTATGGGAGCCGGATTCCATCCACGACGCAAAGGAAGACTTCACCCGGACTCCTACGGGAGCCGGGTTCCGCCCACAGGGAAGACTTCACCCGGACTCCTATGGGAGCCGGCTTCCATCCACGACGCAAGGGAAGACTTCACCCGGACTCCTACGGGAGCCGGGTTCCGTCCACGATGCAAAGGAAGATTTCACCCGGACTCCTACGGGAGCCGGGTTCCGTCCACGATGCAAAGGAAGACTTTCGGCATCGGTTAGGAAGACAACGACATCCCCAAAATAATATGGGGCCCGGACGGCCAAGCTCGGGCTTGCGGCCACGCACGACGAGAAAGACGAGCTAACGCATCGACGACCGGGCGCCTCCTGACGACGTCTACATCAGACAAGTCAAACGATAAGAAAGGTTCGGCGGACAGCAATTTAGTGCAACGCGCGGACGAGGTAACACAAAACACCCTTTTTATTTCATTTCCGATATACACACTACAAAGCTCGGAAGGCCAAGGAAAGAAAGGCAAAACGACAAAAAGAAAGTAAATACATGAAAAGACAGAAAGACAAAAAGAGCTCTAAGGAGGTCCTGCTCCCTCCGACCTAGAATTATCTACTCCGTCTCTTAACCAGGACTGTCTCAGATTCTCAATTTCTTCTTCTAGCTCTTCCCTCTTCCGTAGCGCGTCCTGGAGCGCCCGACGAAGTTGCTGGCTCTCAGCCTCCGCCTCTCGATGCCTCTTCCTCAAAACCTCAGATTCTGCCTCCGCGTCCGCGATGGCCCGCCGCTCGAGTGCCAGTTAGATCTTCACTTATTGCAGCTCGGCTGTCTTTTCCCTGAGGGAGACGGAAATCCCCTCAACGGTGCCTCTTAGGGCTTGCAGCTCTTCAGAATCTTGGGCGGAAGTAAGCTGTGCCCTGTTAGCTAGCTGCCTCTGGAGACGGACGACTTCGTCGGCCGCCGTCCTGAATCTCCCTTTATACTCTTCCACCTGCCTGCGCCAGCTAGCCCGCTGCACGTCGTGGCTCACCTCGACGTCCTGAAGCTGCTGCTGAAGGTCGGAGACCTTCTGCGACCACCTCTGTTCATCATCGACCCGGGCCAAAAGCCGGGATGAATTTCCTTCCAGCTGGCCGATCTTCCCCTTTGCAGCTGACAGTTCCACCTTGAGGGCGCTGATCCTGGCGGCCTGGGCCCAAATTCGGTCGCTGGCGCTCTTCTTACATTCCTCGAGTTTCTTTGCGAAGTTCGCCTTCCTCCGGCTATACTCCATGATCCCCTTCACATGGAGACTCCGAAAGTGGGTGGCCTCAGCGGTGGCTCAGAGTGACCTTCTCTCGATTTGCGGAGCTCGCCTTCCGTCTTCTTCAACTTCTTTGTCAGGTGAAGGACTTCCTTCTTCAGCCGCTGGATCGTCGATTTCAGCGGGACCCCCAGGGGCAGGGGGAGCGCTTCTGTAGGGCACTGCCATCGGAAGGCAAAAGCGTCAGAGCACGACTCATTGCAAGAAGAAAAGCAGAGAGAAGGAGGGAGGGGGAAGGAGAAGCCGTCCGCAACAAGAAATTCAACTTTATTGATTGAATGGTTTTTAAAGACAAATGGAAAAGAAAAATTACGATGAAATAAAGGTACCAGATCGGAGGTCTCAGACCTCAGGGGTGGGGGGTGGAGAACTCGACGCGGGGGCTGCGACAGCAGTGGCGGCTGACGAGGGGCCGGCCCCGTCCTCAGACTCCTCGTCTAGGAAGCTGAGGTCGAGCTCTGAGAATTTTCTGGCCACCTTCTCTTGGCAGAGCTCGAACCCCTTAATGAATGCTTCCTGGCCGAACTGGACATTCAGATCCCTCATCTCCGCGGAGGCCTTGAATTCCTCCACTGCAAGGGCTCTGGCCTCCGAGACCAGGATCGGAGTTTGCTCGACCAAGTGGGCGACCTCGGCCTCCGCCTTCCTCGTTGATTCCTCCAAGATCTGCATCTCCTCCTCCCGAGCTTGCTTCTCCCTTTCCAGGACCTCCTGGAGGGCGGCTACTTCAGCCGTCTTCGCTTGGAGGCGGGCAACCTCGGCCTGGCAGCGTTCCTCCGCCTGGAGGATGTCCCTCCTCATGCGGCTCACCGCCTCGATATAGGCGAAGAGCTGGTGCCCAATCTGCAAGGGCGGCTAGGGAATTAGAACAAAGGCCGAGTAGCCGTGTAAATAAAGATCCGCTTACCTCAAGTAAGGACCCCAAAGAGTCCCAAGCCCGCTGCTCTGGATCGGCGCGGTCGATCCTCTCCACGACGTCAGACAGAATGCAGCCGTCGATCGGCCGCCTGATCAAGTCCCTATCATTGAAGGGATTCTCCGATCCCTCCTCGGAGCAGAGGGACTCATCCGCAGTATTTCGGCGGCTACTCCCCCTGCGGGCCACCGATTTCTTTCTTTTCCCCGCAGCGGGCGCCTCCGTAGGGCGAACCCCCGCAGCGGGGGCCCCCGTCGGCGGACTCCTCGAAGTCCCCAGCAGAATCGGCTACATGACAACTCCGCCCGGACTCCTACGGGAGCCGGGTTCCGTCATCGACATCGACTACAGGACAACTCCGCCCGGACTCCTACGGGAGCCGGGCTCCGTCACCGACATCGACTACAGAACAACTCCGCCCGGACTCCTACGGGAGCCGGGTTCCGTCATCGACATCGACTACATGACAACTCCGTCGGACTCCTACGGGAGCCGAACTCTGCCAACAACTTCAACCGCAAGTAGACTCCGCCCGGACTCCTACGGGAGCCGGGCTCCGTCCTCAACAACGACTGCTGGTAAGCCCCATCCGGACTCCTACGGGAGTCGGACTTCGCCTTTAACTTTAATTGCAGGAAGACCACGCCCGGACTCCTGCGGGAGCCGGGCTTCGTCCTCGGCTCCAACGGCTGCAGACAAATTTAGTCCGGACTCCTACGGGGGCCGGACTCCGACCGCTGCCGAACTTCAGCTGATGGATCTGCACCACCTGGCAGGCCACCATAACGGCCACGATCCTGCTCCACTTCCTGTGGTGGATTCCGCGCAGCTCCATCACTCCCTGACAGGCCGCAGTAACCGTCGCAGCTCTGCTCCACTTCCTGTGGCGGATTCCGCACAGCTCTACTACCCCCTGGCAGGCCACAATAACGGCCACGATCCTGCTCCACCTCCTGCGATGGATACCGGACGATTCTCCCATCCGCTGGCAAATCACGACAACGGACGCTGCTCCACTCCTCGCAACTGATTCCACATGGCGAGCTACGGCGATAGCCACGATTCCGCTCCACTACCCTTCGCAATAAATTCTCCCTGACTATGGGCGGCCCACTACCAGATGGTTACAAACGTCGCCATCAATCCGTTACCTCCTTCGTCTATAAAAAGGGAGACCCAGATACGTTATTCTCTAAGCTCATTTCTTATCTCAAAACTCTGCTAAATTCTCCGTTCGAGCGCTCCATTCTTGTTGAGGCAGAGAACTGACTTGAGCGTCGGAGGGTCTTGCCGGAGCAACCCCACCTCCGGTTTAGACTTTCCTTGCAGGTCCCGGCGGCGACCGCGACTTCCCCGACTCCAGCTTCTCCGGCACAAGCGGATTTTTGCACCAACATCGACATACCATAATATTTCAAAAGCACTTTCCTTTCAAAACATAATTTCATAAATCATGCATAATTTCAGAGAATAATTATTTATTTTCAGAATAAATATGAAATATCTCGAGAAGATGATTCATTACTCACCTTTCACGGAGCACTGAATGAACAGATCGGCTAACTTCTAGGTGATTCTTCCGTACCTATTATTCAAAATTATATTTTTATATTAATTTTAATTTAAAATTAAATCTAAACAAATCCCAATTCAAAACCTCACTTAAAATTGACTCTTTCCTAAACTCGATCAAAATCATCAGATGAGACTTCCCACTACGCTAATCCTAGAGGAATAACTTTAGAGAGAGAGGAATCCATCAAGAGAGAGAAACAACTTAGAAAGAGAAAATTTTAGAGAGATAAAGTAGAGAGAGAAAGTCCAATTTCAGAGAGAGAATGTCAGGGTTCAGACTGAAAGAAGAGAGAGAAACTCTATCTCATCAATTTTATTTTTTATTTATTTATTTATTTATTTATTTACTTACTTATATATATATATATAAATATATATATATATATATATATATTATTATTTTCTTTTCTTTTCTTTTCTTTTTTTCTTCTTTTCTTTTTCTTCTTTTTCTTCTTTTTTTTTTCTTTCCTTTTCTTTTTCTCTTTTTCCTTCTTTCTCTTTTCTTTTTCTTCTTTTTCTTTTTCTTCTTTTTCTTCTTTTCTTCTTTTTCTTGGTTCTTCCCGTGCCGGAACAGGGGACCGGCGTCCCCTCCTTATGTCGGGCCGTTCAGGCCACGGCCGCTGCGGCGGAGGCCGGCGGCCGACGGGGGCCACTCCCCCGGTCACGGAGGAGCGTGGCCGGCGATCGATTTCGATCACCGGTGCTGGAAAAATCCATGGGAAAGAGACCAAAAATAGAGTCTTTTTCCCCGACCAGAAATCGGCGACTCTCGTCGCCGGCAGCCACGCACAAGAGCACGGAAAGAAGGGGAAGGAAGAGAGGAAAAGGAGGGAAGCTTACCTTGACCTCCGGGGACTTCGTCGGAGAGCAATCACGGCGAAGACAAGGTGGTGTCCGCGGCTCTATTTCGGGAAAATCGGAGAGAAAGAGAGGGAGAAGAGGCCGATGGATCGATTCTAAAGAGAGGGGAGACCTTCTTATAGAGGGTCCTAGGATTTCGAGAGATCCTAGGACTCCTAATAGGCTTGGGTCTCGCCGGAGAAGAAGACTCCTACCGGGAGTCTTCTTCCCAGTTTTTACTCTGCTTTTTTTTTGGGCTAGGTCTGCTGGGCTGGGCTTTGTTTGGGCTATCACAATTTCCATCAAGATTTTCTACAAAGATAGACATAGCTATCTTTTATAATATTATCCCACAAACCAAAAAAATACCACCCTATCTTTCAAATATCCCACATCTATTTTAGAGTGCAGATACCTCCAAAATAGCTCAGATGCTCTAAGAAACCGTAAGGAAGCGAGGAAAAGTGCATTGGAAAGTTTCAATTTTAAATTGCTTATTTCTTGTTAGTGCAGAATTTCATCGAAGTCGGAGTTGCTGGAGTCGAGATGACCACAGCCACTGTCAGAACCTACAAGGGAAGTCTAAACCGGAGTTGGGGATGCTCCGGCAAGACCCTCCGACGCTCAAGTCAGTACTCTGCTTCAACAGAAATGGAGTGCTCGAGTGAGAATTTTAGCAGAGTTTTGAGATAGAGATTTTGAGCTTAGAGAAGAATGTATCTGGGATCACTTTTTATAGACGGAGTGTGTAACTAATTGACAGCGACGTCTGTAACCGCCTGGTAGTGGGCTGTTCAGAGCCGCCCGGAGTTTGTTACGGAGAGTAGTGGCGTCAGGGGTCGTTCAGGGCCACGTGAAGTTTGTTACGGAGAGTAGAGTGGTGTCCGTTGTCGCAACTTGCCAGAGAGTAGTGGAGCCACGCGGAATCCATTGCAGAGAGTGGAGCAGGGTAGTGGCCATTGTCGTGACGTGTTAGAGAGTAGTGGAGCCACGTGGAATCCATTGCAGAGAGTGGAGCAGGGTAGTGGCCATTGTCGTGACTTGTCAGAGAGTAGTGGAGCCATACGGAATCTATTGCAGAGAGTGGAGCAGGGTAGTGGCCATTGTCGTGACTTGCCAGAGAGTTCGGATCTGTGGGCTGGAGCTCGGCTGGGACATCTGATGGAGCGGAATGGCTCTCTATCCCGTCGATCTAGGAGAAGCTCGGATGTCTCCGAAACTGCTGACGAGTCTACTGTTGTCGGATACCTTAGGCGCTGACACTACAGGTGGGAGTCATCTGCTGTGGAAGCTCGGATGGAGACCTTCCATTGGTGAAGCCCGGTAGGAGTCTGATTGCTAGAGAAGCCCGTCTGGGATTCGCCTGATGTGGAAGCTCGTCTGAAGATGATCCATCGGAGAAGTTTGGTTTCATGAAGGATCTGGCGGAGGGTCGGCCGGCGATGGACTTAGGATGGTGCTGGGGAGATTCGACAGACGTCGGAGGCGATCGGTCGTTGTAAGAATCCAGCTGTCGGAGTCCGTCTGTCGTAGAAGCTTGTCCGATATCCATCCGCTATGGAAGTTCGATCGAAGTCTGGTTCATGCAGAAGGCTGAAAAGAGATCGCTTATTGTAGAAGCTCGATCGAAGATCGGTTATCGTGGAAGCTCGGAGTAGCGATCTGGCCGGTGGGTCCTGTCCCGCTGTAGAAGCTCGTCTGGGATCCGGCTACGAAGAAGCTCGACTGAAGTCTACCTGTAATGGAAGTTCGGAAGAGATGTGTTTACAGTAGGGGCTTGAATGGAATTTGCTTACAGTAGAGATCTGGAGTAGACCGCTCGTAGTAGAAGTTCGAAGCAGACCGCTCGTAGTAGGAGTTCGGAGTAGACCGCTCGTAGTAGAAGTTCGGAGTAGACCGCTCGTAGTAGGAGTTCGGAGTAGACCGTTCGTAGTAGGAGTTCGGCTCTCACAGGAGTCCGATTAGAATCTTGAAGGTGGTCGACCGCCATAGGAACTCGGACGGAGTTCGATTACTATAGAAACCCCGTTGTCGAAGAAGCTCGAATATTGACGATGTCCGAAAGAAGTTCGGAGAATAGTTGATCACCGTAGAAGGTCGGCTGACAGTGAGGCCTAGAGAGCCTTTGGAGTGGCACGGTAGATGGATGAAGAAGCTCGTTGTCGGAGAAGTCCGAAAGCTCGGACGATCGGGGGGGTTCAGAGAGACGCCACACAAGGTCGGAGGCCGGAGAAGCCCTGGAGGGGTCGGTCCTTTACAAACTTCGGTCGGGGGGTATTTTATACCCAACACCAGTCCCCCTACTTCCAAGTTCGGGTTCCGAATGATGGAAGTATAGAGAATTCTCACGATCGAAGTTTTCTCTCTCGATTTTCGCACTCGATGGTTGCCAGATATTTTGACGTTCGGCACGCTGGTACTAGAGCCTTTTCGAAAATTTTTTTTTTTTGAAATTTCCATCGGAGCGTAGCTCTAGGTACGGTGTAATAATGACTTTGTCAGCTGCCAGCCGTTTCCAATAGTCTGTCAAGGTGAGTGGGACATGCGGCGAGTGCAGGCTGGCCAGAGGAGATCCGCAATCATTATTGCACCGGATCTCGGGGTCTATTTAAACACGTTCTCCTCCTTCAGGGGTCTCACTTTTTCTGAGAGAATCCCTCGGTTCCTCTCCTCTTCCCCGAGAGCTCCAGCTTCCTCTAGCATTCTTCTCGGCCTTAGGCATCCTCCGAGTTGACTTCTATCATCCTTGCCATCTTCCTGCACTCCTAGGATCGATCTTGGTTAGTTTCAGAACTTCTTTGTCGTTTTCCTGTCCTTTCTTCTTCGTATTCTGTTCGTTTAGCTTCCTCGAGGGCCTGTTTGCTATTTTTTCTGATTTTTTAGAGATTTTGTGGTTTCCATTTGATCCAAAATATCTTCTGATATCTCCTCTTCCAGTAGTTCTAGGAGTTCGTCAGCCCCAATTCCCCAAAGTCCTTGTACCGTAGACGAACCCGTAGCGAGGACCGAACCTTATCTGACCTTTGCATCGGACACCATCCCCGGCTCCTTGACTCCGGATGAACTCTCACTGATAAGGATTCAGTATTGAGTTCCTCCGAAGTACGAGCTGGAGCTTCCCGGGCCAACTGACCAAGCTAGCGTCCCTCCTCCCGGCCGCTTCTGTCTGTACCAGAAGGCCTTCCGTGTCGGACTTCGGCTTCCCCTGCCGTCCTTTGTCGTCGCTCTCTTTCATTTTCTGAATATTTCTCTAGTTTCCATCGTGCCGAACTCCTTTAAATTTTTAATAGGGTTTCTTTCTCTTTGTAGTTTAGCTAAAGTTCGACCGACGCTTTCTTTGTTTAGAAATTTCTACACTTTCAAGTGTCATCCCTCGGCAAAAGACTGGTGGTACTTCTTCCCTCAGTTCGGTAGAAAGAGGTTGCTTAAAGGTGCCCCTTCTTCTATCCACAACTGAAAGGAGAGATTCTTCTATATCCGATGCCCGACCTTGGAGCTAGGATTACCCCCTTGGGGCTCTCTGAGGGATTCCGTCCGTCGGGCTTCTAGCCTGGAAAGGGATGACCTCGAAGCCTCCAAAAAGCTCGAGGCCTATCGAGCCCCCCTCCTCCCCGAACTTCTGAAGGAACAACTTTTGTTCAACGTCGGTCTGAGTCCTCTTAACCCTGTCGGTATCATTATTATATTTTTTTTTTCTTTCTCTTATTCCATCTCTAAGCCGTGTTGATTTTCTTTTATCGCAGATATTGACGCAAGCGTGACTCGGAGGTTAGCCCAGGGTCTCAAGACCCACAAGAGGAAAGACGCCTCGACTTCGGGGTCGGTGAAGAAAGCTAGGATAGAAGGGACAAGCTCGATCGTGCCTGCTCCGGTGGCCGTCGCCATCGAAGTCCCTTCCGACGCCGAACCCGAAGTCCCCCGAGCCCTTTCAAGGAGCCCCCGGCCGAGGATCCCGCTCCAGAGGCTCGTCCCGAGGGGGCACCCGAGGCCGAAGGGAGGAAGAGAAAGAAGACCCTGGTCCGGAGGAGCCGCAGTCGCAAGGTTGCCGTCGAGGGGGCCGGCGGCTCCGAGGAAGACCTGGAGAAAAATTTCTTCAACAACAGGGACTTAATAAAGAGGCTAGTCGAAGGGTGCATTCTGCCCGAGGTCATCGAGAGGATCGTCCTTGCCGATCCTGAGCTGCGGGTCTGAGACTCTCTGGGATCTTTCCTCGAAATAGATTAACTCATCTTTTTCCTCCTTCCTGCTTCTTAATTTATTCTTCAGCCTTTATATTGACTCCCCGACTTTTCTTGCAGATTGGGCACCAGCTTGTCGCCAATGTCGAGGCGGTGAAGATTGCCAAGAGGGAGGCAGCTCATGCAGAGGAAGGTTGCCTGGTTGGGGCCGCCCGCCTCGAGGAGAAGATCGCCGAGGTCCTAAGTCTCCGGGAGGCACTGGAAAAGGAGGGACAAACCTCGTCCGATCTGAGTACCATCTTGAAAGAGAAGAGAGGGAAGGCTGAGGCCGAGGTCTCCGAATTAAAGGCACAGGTTTTCTTGTTGAAGGCTCAGGTTTTCGAGCTGAAAGCACGGATCCCATCCCTGGTCTCGGAGGTAAGGGCCCGAGTAGTGGAGGAGTTCAAAGCCTCCTCCAAGATGGAGGATCTAAAGGTCCAGTTCGGCCAGGATGCCTTCATTAAGGGTTTCGAACTCTGCCAAGAGAAGGTGGCTGGGAGATTTCTTGAATTGGATCTCGGCTTCCTGAACGAGGCATCAGATGATGAAGCCGGACCATCCGAAGCCGCTGCCGGTTCTCCCCCAGTCGGGACCTCGTCGACCACCGCGGCTGCCGCTAACGATCTTCCGGGGATGCCGAGCCCCTCTACTTCTGCCCCAAAGGTTCGGAACCTCTAGCTTTCTATTTTTTCTTTGTGATGATTTTTCTCCATTCTCTTGTACTTGAAAATTATTTAATCAATGAAATCAGATTCTTCTTTACAGAGGACCTCCTCTTTTTTTTTGTATTCTTTTTCTTCTCTTTTATCTTCTTGTACTAATCTGAGTCGTGGCACTCTTGTCTCCCAACGACAGTGCCCTGCCGAAGCTCTCCCCCTGCCACAGGGGATTCCTCTGAAGTCGACGATCCGAGACCTCAGAAGAGAAGTTCGTCAGTTGATGAAGAAATCCAAGAAATTAGAAGATGAACTTCACCGACTGAGGAAGAGCCATTCGAAAGTCACTGCGGAGGCTGTTCGTCTTCAGGACCTCCACAAAAAGGAGCTCATGAAATTCATCCGAAAGAAGGCCGACTTCGTTACGGAGCTCGAGGAACTTCGAAAATGTGCCAGCGATCGATCTTGGGCTCAGACTTCCAAGATCAGCTCCCTTGAAGTCGAGCTGGCGGTCGTACGGGAGAAGATCGGCCAGTTGGAAGGAAGCTGATCCTGGCTCACAGTCCAAGCCGACCACGATCGAGACTGGTCGCAGAAGCTCTCTGACCTTCAAAAATAGCTATAGGACGCTGAGGCGAACTACAACACCTACCGAGTCGGTTGGAGCGGGCAAATAGAGGACTACCGAAGAAAGCTCCAGACGGTGACCGACGAAGTTGCCCGCCTTCGGAGGCAGTTATCTGAGAGAGCCCAGCTCGCCTCTGCATATGGCTCCGACGAGCTCCGCTCCTTGAGGGGGACCATGACAGAATTGTCCGTGGCCCTTGGGCGGAAGGAGGCCAAACTGCAGTGGCTGAAGATTCAGCTGATCCACGAGTAGCAGACGGTCAAAGATGCCGAGGCGGAGTCTGAGGTCCTGAGGAAGAGGCTTCGAGAGTCAGAGGGCGAGAGCCGGCGGTTCCACCAGATGTATCGGGATATGCTGCTGAGAAACATGAAACTAGAGGAAGAAATTGAAAACTTACGACAATCCCTAATAAGGGCTGAGACCGAGAGCTCGAAGTCGGGAGAAGTCGTTCCTTAGAGATCCTTTCTTCTCTTTTTCTTTTTATGTATTCCCTCTTTTTTTTTTCTCTGGTCGTTTCTCTTTTTGTTTTTGGCCTTCAGGGCTTTGTAATGTGTACTTCACCAATGAAATGAAAATGAAGTTGTCTATTATCTTGTCCATTTTGGTATTGAGTTATCCTTTACCAAACTTCTTTTGTCTTTCGTCTTGTTCGACGTCGACGTTGTTTGAAGATTTTTGGTCGTCGCTATGCTGATTCATCCTTTGAGACCGAAGATTTTTGACAAGGGTCTTCTTCCTCATTGAGGCGAGGTCCCCTCGTCTATTCTTGCTTTGAGTCATTGTTTACTGAGCTTTTTTTATCTTTCATCCTGTTGGACATCGACGTTGTTTGAAGATTTCTGATCGTCGCTGTGCTGATTCGCCCTTTGGGATAGAAGATTTTCGACAAGGGTCTTCTTCCTCATTGAGGCAAGGTCCCATGAGTCTCAACCTTCAAAGGCTTCATAACGCATGCTTTACTAATGAAATGAAATAGAATTTTTCTCATTACCTCGTCTATTCTTGCTTTGAGTCGTTGTTTACTGAGCTTCTTTTGTCTTTCGTCCTGTTGGACGTCGACGTTGTTTGCAGATTCTTGGTCGTCGCTGTATTGATTCGCCCTTAGGGACTGGAGGGTTTCGACAAGGGTTTTCTTCCTCATTGAGACGAGGTCCCTTGTACCTTTGATGTACTTCATTTTTCACTTATCGTTGGCGTAGTTCGTCATTTTTTCTTTTTATCTCCCATTTTCTTCTGTGTTCGAGTGAGAGTCTTCCCTCTGCTCTTGACAGAGTCATGAGAGTATAGAGGAGCCATTGAGGAGGCTTTCCTCCTTGTCCGATCTTGATCGACCGAGCCTTTGTTTGTGTCAGGATGAGGTTCTCCTCTTATTTTCGTCAGTCAGTTTCAGCTCATGTTAGGATGAGGTTTTCCTTCTATTCCTAACAGGGTTGTGGGGGCACGCAAGGGTCGCTGCAAGGGCCTCTCCCCCCATCTGGTCTTTAAGTAATCGGACCTTTGACTTTGCTCATGTTATGATGAGGTTCTCCTCCTGTTCCTAACAAGACTGTGGGGGCACATAAGGGCCATTGTAAGGGCCTCTCCCCCCATCCGGTCTTTAAGAAATCGGGCCTTCATCTTTGCTCATGTTAGGACGAGGTTCTCCTCCTGTTCCTAACAAGGCTGTGGGGGTGCATAAGGGCCGTTGCAAAGGCCTCTCCTCCCATCCGATCTTTAAGAAATCGGGCCTTCGTCTTTGCTCATGTTAGGACGAGATTCTCCTCCTGTTCCTAACAAGGCTGTGGGGACACATAAGAGCCGTTGCAAGGGCCTCTCTCTCCATCCGGTCTTTAAGAAATCAGGCCTTCATCTTTGCTCATGTTAGGACGAGGTTCTCCTCCTGTTCCTAACAAGGCTATGGGGGCACATAAGGGCCATTGCAAGGGCCTCTCCCCCCAATCGATCTTTAAGAAATCGGACCTTCATCTTTGCTCATGTTAGGACGAGATTCTCCTCCTGTTCCTAACAAGGCTGTGGGGGCACATAAGGGCCGTTGCAAGGGCCTCTCTCCCCATCCGATCTTTAAGAAATCGAGCCTTCGTCTTTGCTCATGTTAGGATGAGGTTCTCCTCCTGTTTCTAACACGCTTAATTTTGTTTGTATAGGGGAGTTACTTCCTGTCGTTATAAGCTTATGCCAAAAGAAAAAATACACGAATATGAAAGAAATTTTTATTTAAGGCAAAATTGTTGGTAATATATTCGTAGATTTTTCGAACCCTACAGCCGTGGAAGGTCTGCTCCCCGTCGGGGTCCTCCTGAGATGGAGTTGATAATCCCAATCAGAGGCTGATCTTCAGGTTGCTCATCCCTCCTTGGCGGCTCCAACTGCGGCAGGGCCTTAGGCCGGTCTTCCCTACCTTCAGGTCGGCGTCGAATGAATCTGTCGAGCCGACCTCGCCTGATGAGCTCCTCGATTTTATCTCGGAGCTGAATGCATTCTTCCGTGTCGTAGCCGTGGTCACGATGATAGAGACAAAATTTGTTCGGGTTGCGCTTTCCAAGGTGCGAGTGCATCCTTTTCGGCCTTGGCAGCTGCTCTCTAACCTCCATCAGCACTTGAGTTTTCGATACGTTGAGAGGGGCATAACTATGGAATCTTTCGGGGGGAGAGCTCCGTTGAACTGGTCTGGGCTTCTCTACTTACGAGCTCGGAGAGAAGTTCGAACATGCTTGTGTCCGGGAGGAGTTCGAGAACGCGACCGAGCTTCACTCGACCCTTTTTCAACTGCGAGCTTGCTTGAGTCTCCCACCTACCGCTCCTTTGCGGTCTCCTCGTCCTTCATCTTGAAGGCTTCTTTTGCTCGAGCATATCCTTCAGCCCGAGCCAGCAAATCAGCAAAGTCCCTGGGATACTTCTTTTCTAGAAAAAATAAAAGATCGTTCTTCTGAAGACCGCCCTTCAGGGCGGCCATCGCGATCGATTGATCCAAGTTCCAAACCTCCAACGTGGCGATGTTGAAACGGTTGACGTAAGCTTGGATGGATTCTCCCTCCCTTTGCTTGATGTTGATGAGGGACTCCGAGCTTCTCCGGAGACGCCGGCTGCTAACAAAATGAGCCGCAAACTGGTGGCTCATCTGGTCAAAGGAGAAGATGGTACCCGACTTCAACGTTGAGTACCAGTTCCTTGCTGCTCCCTTCAGAGTGGATGGAAAAGCTCAGCACAGGATGGCGTCTGGCGCACCATGGAGCAGCATCATCGTCCGAAAGGCCTCTAGGTGGTCAACCGGATCCGAGGTCCCGTCATAGCTTTCGAATTGGGGGAGCTTGAAGTTTGATGGGATCAGTTCCTGTATGATCATTTGAGAGAAAGGAGGGTCAGTGCAGATGTCCTCACCATAAGTAGGGGGAGCGTGGCAGAGCTCTTCGATCCACCGATTCATCTCCTAGAGCCTTCGATCCAGAAGGTCCTCTCGACTGCGAGTCTCAAGGGTCTTCTGGTAGAGTGGAGGTAGGGATCCTCTGAGAGTAGAATCGTGATCAAACCGGGGGCTCTCCACCCTCAGATTTCCCTTGCCGGAGAGGACAGGATGACTGGCCCAAGTGGCCCACCCTACTGTCGAATCTTGGAGCTCCGACGACGCTCCTTCCAACCGCACTGACACCTGCGACTGTTGCTGCTGCTGCTGCATGGCCTGCACTGCTTTAGTGAGGCCTCTGACCTGCTGAACCAGCAGGTCGAACTGCTCCATACCGACCATCGTTGCCGGAGGAGGAGGAGGAGCCTGAAAAATTGGAGGCAAAGTCGGAGCCTGAGATCTGACTGTGGAGGCCGTGGATCGTCTGGTGGATGCCTTTCGGGGAGGTATCAGGTGGAGATCTAATAGGAGAAGGAGAGGAGGACGTCGAAGGAGATGACTGGAGGCAGTCCCGTTGAGCACTCCTTCAAGAACAAGGGTACTGCGAAGACACAGGCCCCTTCCTCTAGCGCCATTCTGTTGGTGCAGAATTCCACCGAAGTCGGAGTTGCTAGAGTCGAGATGACCATGGCCGCCGTCGGGACCTGTAAGGAAAGTCTAAATCGGAGTTGGGGGTGCTCCGGCAAGACCCTCCGACGCTCAAGTCAGTACTCTGCTCAACAGAAATGGAGTGCTCAAGTGAAAATTTTAACAGAATTTTAAGATAGAGTTTTTGAACTTAGAGAAGAACGTATCTGGGGTCTCTTTTTATAGACGGAGTGTGTAACTAATTGACAGTGACATCTGTAACCACCTGGTAGTGGGCTGTTCAGAGCCGCTCGAAGTTTGTTATGGAGAGTAGTAGCGTCAGGGATCATTCAGGGCCATGTGGAGTTTGTTACGGAGAGTAGAGTGGTGTCCATTGTCGCGACTTGCCAGAGAGTAGTGGAGCCACGCAGAATCCGTTGCAGAGAGTGGAGCAGGGTAGTGGCTATTGTCGTGACTTGCCAGAGAGTAGTGGAGCCACGCAGAATCCGTTACAGAGAGTGGAGCAGGGTAGTGGCCATTGTCGTGACTTGCCAGAGAGTTCGGATCTGTGGATTGGAGCTCGGTTGGGACATCTGATGGAGCGGAATGGCTCTCTATCCCGTCGATCTGAGAGAAGTTTGGATGTCTCTGAAGCTGCTGACGAGTCTACTGTTGTCGGATACCTTAGGCGCTGACACTACAGGTGGGAGTCATCTGCTGTGGAAGCTCGGATAGAGACCTTTTATTGGTGAAGCCCGATAGGAGTTCGATTGCTAGAGAAGCCCGTCTGGGATTCGCCTGATGTGGAAGCTCGTCTAAAGATGATCCGTCGGAGAAGTTTGGTTTTATGAAGGATCTGGCGGAGGGTCGGCCGGCGATGGACTTAGAATGGCGCTGGGGAGGTTCGATAGACGTCGGAGGTGATTGGTCGTTGTAAGAATCCAGCTGCCGGAGTCCGTCTGTCGTAGAAGCTTGTCCGATATCCATCCGCTATGGAAGTTCGGTCAAGGTCTGGTTCATGCAGAAGGCTGAAAGGAGACCGCTTATTGTAGAAGCTCGATCGAAGATCGATTGTCGTGGGAGCTCGGAGTAGCGATCTGGCCGGTGGGTCCTGTCTCGCTGTAGAAGCTCGTTTGGGATCCGGCTACGAAAAAGCTCGACTGAAGTTTACCTGTAATGGAAGTTCGGAAGAGATATGTTTACAGTAGGGGCTCGAATGGAATTTGCTTACAGTGGAGATCCGGAGTAGACCACTCGTAGTAAAAGTTCAGAGCAGACCAATCGTAGTAGGAGTTCGGAGTAGACTGCTCGTAGTAGAAGTTCGGAGTAGACTGCTCGTAGTAGAAGTTCGGAGTAGATCGCTCGTAGTAGAAGTTCGGAGTAGACCGCTCGTAGTAGGAGTTCGGAGTAGATCGCTCGTAGTAGGAGTTCGACTCTCACAGGAGCCCGGTTAGAATTCTGAAGGTGGTCGACCACCGTAGGAATTCGGACGGAGTCCGATTACTGTAGAAACCTCGTTGTCGAAGAAGCTCGGATATTGACAAAGTCCGGAAGGAGTTCAGAGAATAGTTGATCACCGTAGAAGGTCGGCTGACAGTGAGGCCTAGAGAGCCTTTGGAGCGGCACGGTAGATGGATGGAGAAGCTCGTTGTTGGAGAAGTCTGGAAGCTCGGACGGTCAGGGGAGTTCAGAGAGACGCCACACAAGATCGGAGGCCGGAGAAGCCTTGGAGGGGTCGGTCTTTTACAAACTTCGATCGGGGGGTATTTTATACCCAATATTTCTTATGCAGCATTAATGACCTTAGTACGTATGCAAAAGAATAAAAACAAAAGATATGCATGGAAGGTATACACATAAATATCAGTTTTGGATGGATTTTCGTGCAAATTCTAATATTTAGAAGGGCTTATGCACAAAAATCCCTTGATTTTTTTTTAAAGAAAAAGTGCAATGGTGTTAATGTATACAGGAGAACTAGTAGCCATGAAGAAGGAATTTAGCAGCACTGTTTTATTAAACAATCATCATAAAATTATAATAGAACTACATTACTTAAGCCGGTCATCATTATTGAAAGTGCTAGAAATTAAGATGAAAGCCACAGCATTCTGAAACCATCCAGAAGATTAAACGTGTCCGTAAAATATACAACTAGATGTTTGAGCTCTTTAATTTTTCTTTATAGGTGGCCTTCAAAGAGCCGTACGTATCATAGAATTGTGTTTGGTGGTTTCACCTAGATCATTCCCTTGGAGTAGTGTTCCATGCACTTCATTTTTAGCAAATATCAAGCAAGGCTTTCTAGACTACCTCCACTAAGAGCAGCTCAACTTGTAATGAACCTGCTCTAGTTGACCGGCTCGACCAGCCAACCTAGCTCGAACTAGACTCGCGCGACTTCAGTGTGCCGCGGAGAGGACTTCCGATGGGAGTCCGACTCCTCTCCCCGATCCCATCAAAAGAGGGACCCCCAGGGCATGCCAAACTCCGGCAAACTCAAGAAGAGCCCAATAAAAAAACCCCTCCCCTCTTCCCTCTAAGCATCTTGCTCACAAACCCAATCAATCACCCTGCCTAACATCGAGTTCTCCTAGGTTTCCATTGAGATCTGTTGACAAGCCACCATCGATACCTAGTCGGGGTCGAGGTAACAGGGAATAGGTAGGTGGAGTAGGCGGTGGCAACATCATTTATTGTAGGCGATGCAGACTGTAAGTCTACAACATTTAAAAAATATAAAACCATCAATACTTGGACATGTTTGGTATGGATATGTTAAGTATGAGTGGATAGCGTTGCATCTGAGTTGATCGCTGATAGAAGTAAGATCCCTGGACATATCACCTGATTTTCATGAACATGTGGTTGTTGATGTGATTATTTATATTTTCAATATTATACACGTGTATCAAAGATTGATTGCTTTTTTTTTTTTTTTTTTTTTTTGGATGTCTGGAATATGATACTAGCTGCATTAAATTTTTAAAAATATATAATATTATATTATATATACTTGATATGGATAAATTTTAATAAATTAATGATTAAAAAAAAAGATGTTTGGATAGCCACATTAAACTATAGATAGCTTCATCGTAGGTAAAAACATAATATTATGGATATATCCCATCATGTACAAGAATATGGGATTATGGATAGATCTATCACGAGCAGAAACATGATGCTTGAGCTTGTCGGTCACGGACTGAAGTATGATCATGATTAGTCCAAAATCTAAAGATAACTATTAATAGATCCGGTTCATATTAAGAAGAAATAGATGATAAACCATATGAAATCACTAAGAATATTTGTGATAGATTTATGATGATACACAACATATGTTATATGGATATGAAACTTTTTGAGTTATACTCGATGCTTAATATAAGATTTTATAATTTGTATTTTTACTTCGATATTGTATGTTTGCTATTTTTGAATTATATATATTATTATATCAGCATACATATGTGGGGATTTTTATTGTGTTATAAAGTTCATGCCATTTTTTTTCCTCTTCCCTTCAGAGTTGCAGAATACTTAGTATTTGGCTATGGTTTGGAATTCTAGTGAAAGGATGAATAGTTAGAACACCACTAATATCAATCTACTAATAAAAATTTGTAATTGAATAATTTTTATTTTTTATGAATGATGAATTATTTAAATGAGATTGACATTGTTCAATTATATTGATACTGTGACGAATTTATAAGGCTTGCATATTTTTTTAGGGCCTCTCCTAAAAAATGTGCAGACATATCATATACTCGATTCAGGTGAGAGGTATGACATAATGATGGTGACTCAAAAATTTCGCTGCAAATGTTCACTCAGTTGGCTTGCATCTTGCATTTTGCTTAATTATATCTCACAATTCCAACATAAAAGTTTACCATATATCAGTAAAAGCTCGGAGAAAACCGAACCAGAAATAATATCCAAGGCGGAGTGCGTGATTGGCAGCATGCACGGCAACGTGGCACATGCCGGGTGAGGACTTGGCCCTCCACCGTCATCCTAATTTTATTTTAAGCCCGGAGGTCATTCATCCCGATTTTTTTGATGAATGATATTTTGCAAGACCATTGGTCCGTAACCGTAGTCATAGTCTATTGTTTTTCTTTTTGGGTTTTACTAACCATTGTCCTCAGGGAACGTTTAATGCTTCTCGAAAACCAACAAAATTTTTAGCCAAGACGATGACTCATGTGATATGAAAGGCTAATATTTTTTTATAAAAATAATTATATTTTTTATAAAAATATAAAAATATAATTTTTTTTTTTGATGTCGTGAATAAAAATTTTGTTGATTTTGAAGAAGCATTAAATGTTTCTTAACTAGCCACCCAATTTTATTAATGAAAGCGATATATTACAAGGGCACAAGTCGTGCAGTCAAAGTCAATCTTAGCCATCGATCGTGACCAAATTAAAGTAGTTTGTTTTTTCAAGAAAATGACACCCAATTTTATTAATGAAAGCTATTTACAAGGACACAAGTATGTGACCCATGTCGGAGGCTTTTTTTTTTTTTTTTTTGAGAAAAAAGGCGGCCTAACATCCAATTTACAAGAGAATAGACATCCAAGTCAAAATTTTACCATCTATCGCGACCAAATCAAAGGCTTTTGTTTTTTTATTTTTTTTTTTAAAAAGAGGTCCATGCAACCCAATTTTATTAATAAAAACTATTAATAAGAGCACATCACCAAGAAATTATTGATTAGAAACAATTCTACCACATGAGGTTATCCAATAAAATATTGTCATATTATTTGATGATTCAAAATTTCAAAATTTTTATTTGATTAAAAAATATGAATAAAAATAAAATATATAATTAATCATGATTAATCATTTTTAATCTAACTTTCACTATCGAAATTAATCTCACCCATCCACTGTCACCCAAGTTATAGTCTTTTTTGATTTTTTGAGGAAAAGGAAAGCCATGCATCCCATTTTATTAATGAAAGGCATTTACAACAAGAATATAGGCCACTCAAGTCAAAATCAATCTCATCCATGTGAACGATGGAAGTCTTTTTAAAAAAGTAATCACTATCTTAGAAATTTTGTCCTATACTATATACATCATATGGTTGTGCACGTAATCAATCATAACCACTCATTCTTATAGATTCATTTATTAAACATTCTTTTCAATGCATCTTCATTAAAATGGATGACTGTGATTGGTTACGTGCATAACTATATTGTGTATGCAACATAAGATATAATTTCTCCTGTCGTAAGATATAATTTCTCCTGTCGAAGTCTCATTGACCTTGTTTAACGTGTAGAGCTAACCTGGTAAAAATTCTTTTTCTTAAGGTCATTCTATCTATCAAAAAGACATTGTGCTCCTCCACGAGTTCCCTTCTGGCTAACAAATAAAGATCCATTCTGTTTCCATGAATGGATCATTTTTTCAGAGCATGGACAAGATCAGCAACCCAACGGGCACAGAAGAAGAAGGCTAGACAACCACCTACTGCACGCTGATGCAGAGGATATATTGCCTTTACTGTTATCAGAAAAAGAAAAAGAAAAGAAAAAGTCAGCAACCCAACTCTCTATGGATTGAAGTGGTGCATAGAAGACTTTGGGTAAAGTAAGCAATCCAGCTCCAGTTCATAGCGCATCAGATAAACCAAATCAAGTTATCATTTACCATCATAATCGGCACTTGTATTTTGACATGGTCTATGAAAAGCATTGCCTACATAGTTTTACGGTTCAAGCCTTGAATATAAAAATGAAAGTGGATCGAATAATATTTGTTTTGATTCATTTTTGTATTCGAATCTATATACGTAGCTATGAATAAAAATTCAAACATCCAACTAATATCTATATTTATATCCATATCCGTTAAAAAAAATATGAATATAAATAGACAACTATTCGATCCGTATATAAATATTTTATTTTTTTTAGTAAAATAAAATTTGATTCTATTTGTAAATTATTTATTTTATATAGTACTCATGAACTTTTAAAGAAAATAAATGGTCGTACGAAGATGCTATAATTTAATTGTTAATAGCTAGCTTTGAATCTATGATCATAAAATTTAATTATTCAAATTTTATTCATATTATATTTATATTTATATTTTATAAATATAGTCATAAATTTTTATATTCAACTAATATTCATATCTATATTTGGATCTATCAAATAAAATAAATATGAATATAATTATACTAGTATTGGATCCAATTCTACTCAGTGGTTCTCCCTCACCCGGTGAACAGCTTTATTAGCCTCCCCATGACCCTGCGTCAATTACATCTGACGGTTTCAAATGCAACTCCTCTCGCAAAAGCCGACGACCTCCATACCCTTACAACACAGAGCAAGACGCACCGTCTACCGTAAATCGTGGGTCGGACCCAAGCGAGGGTAAATTGAGCCCCGCAAACTCCGTGTCAACGTGTAGCGTGCTAGTTTGCAGACGTTGCTGCGTGCTGTTCGGGTGGAGGGGAACTAAGATGCCGTTGGCGTAGCATGCACGTTCTAAGAGGGATTACAAATAGCCCGGTAGCTCGGAAACGAATATCATTTGGAATACAGGGAGAAGTGGGTGACGGTAATCATTGGATCCATGAGCTTGCCCAATATGGTGATATGGTTCTTCCTCTTGCTGGGTGTCTCGGTGGTCACCGTTCGAGTTCTCGGCCAGCCTAGTACTGACGGTAAGCTTGAAGCATTCCTTTTTTCCAACTATTTTCATCATATATTGGGATAAAATGCATACAGAAACATTATGAGTTAGAGTTCCATGCATATGGATTAGAATTGTGGTTTGTTAATATAACAAACTTAGAATTTTTTTCTGAAAAAAATGAGTCTAAAAAAATATTATTTAAATTTTTTGATCTTATATATATAAATACATAATATTTGCCTATATATATATATATATATGATTTGTTATTTTAATTGTTATATAAAATTATTTTTATAATCATTTATTGCAAACTAGTATAGATAACGAATGATAGAATATTTTTCAACTATGAAGTTAAAATATAATTAAAATCATTACGTCACTTTGAATGAGTTTAAATTTTACTAAAACTCCGGAGCAAACTTTTCATGAACCGATCAAGCTGGACTCAAAATGAGCCCAGTTGGGTGAGTCCAGTTACAACTCGTTCATTGATCCATTGATCGTTTTTGTTTTTTCGGTAAAAAGAGCAACTTCATTCATTCTAGAAAGCATATACAAAAAGAGTCAGATAAGATCAAAACAACCATTAACACATAATACAAATAGAAGGTTGCAACAGCACCATATAACCAGCAGATACATTTTAACAACATGAAAATTAAGGAAGGTGACTAGAGGATCAGCAGCATAGTACCAAAAGATTAGTAAATCTATAACGCCCAAAGCAGATAACATTAAAATTGCATGTCTGTGTATCCATCTAGAAATTGAAATTCTTATATGTTGTGACTATAGGCAAGCTTGAATTGGTATAGTTGAAAGAGTGATAAGAAGCATCTAGCACTAGAAAACTGGAACAACTGTCTTGGCAGTACTTTCCTGGCAAAATATTTTGTTTTCCCCAGCTTAACACCATGATCCATGTACAGCTATGAATCAATACGGCTTGTATCCGATGGGAACCTTTCTGAAATAAATGATAGCTTTTTTGTATTGAAATATCTTGTGTGCTGTTTGTGTGATGTTGTGTACTTGCTAATTTTCTAACCTCCATATGCACAAGGAAAATAGCACCTCTAAAATGATAGCAGCAAAATTGATCGAGGCTACGAGCACAGCCAAGTAAAGTGGAAAGCGCCCAGATGAAACATAGCATATGCCTTTCCTGTGATTGTTGTTGAGAAACCAGTCAATTCCGCTATCGGCATAAGATCCATTGACCGTGTGTTTGTAGACATAGATCGGACCTAAAGCCGGTAATGTGTTAGGAGTGAATAGGTTCGGTTCTGTTCGTCGAAAAATTATTGGTTAGATCAGATCCATCACCTTAATTTTGGATAAGATCAATCAACTTTTGACACGCTGACGGGTAATAATGGAGGAGAAGGTAAATCGCCGATTGAAAGATCGAAACGGAATTGATCGCGATTTTTTGGTTTATGCGACCAACGACCCCTTTCCCACCCTCCTCCTCTCTCTCTCCTCACCTCCAATCCCCCTCCACCTGCACCAAAAAAGGTATAGCTTGCTGTGGAACCCACCCTCCCTTCTCTCTCTTTTCCTCCGTTTTTTCTCCCGATTCCACCTCCCCTTCCGTCCACCATTAGAGGAGAATCTCGAGCTCCAAGGTATCGCCATGACGAAATAGAATGTGGTGATGTCGGAGGCCATGGCCATCTCGGTGGCTGTCGTGTCGCCGCTCTTCTCCTACCCTCCGCGCGCAGCGGCTGCGGTGCCAGTGGTACCGGCGGTTTGCCCGGAAGAAAAAAGTCTCTCCCAGCTGGACCTAGGCGGGTGGGTTAAGTCCATGAAGGCTTCCTCCCCTACCCACGCCAAGGTCGCCACTACCTCGCTGCCGCCCCTTCCATCGGCGCCCAGGACGAACACGCCACCTAGATTGTGAGTTCTATTCACCCTATTCCTGCCTGTTTCGCGGTTTTTTTTACCAAAGATTCGATCTTGATAGGTATTAATTGTTGTCGATTTTTTTTTTTGGTGTTCAGATGCGGCACCCTTCGGCTCTTAGTAAATTTGAGCAGATCATTAGCGCTTCTAAAGGGAAGCAGATTATGATGTTCTTGGACTAGGATGAGTTGCCCCCTGTTTTTCCTCTGTTTCTATGGTCCAATCCGTTAATTGATTCTGGTCTATTGTTAAAGAGGGGATTTTGATGGGCGGTCCGACGCCGCTGGTTCACCCCAAATAATCGCGATCGGCTGTTTTTTCTCTTTTCCAGCGGCGATTTACCTTTTCCTCCATCAATGTATGCCGACGTGTCGAAATTTGGTTGAGCTGGTCCAAATTTGACGTGGTGGACCTAGTTCAACCAATAATTTTTCCACAAACACTTTGATCCATTGATTTGGTGCGTTTGTATGGATATGACCTGATGCGGATTGGGGTTCTCAGTGACGTGGGTCCAGCAGGAACCGATATTCCAGTAATGCTTGTAGAGTTGGTTGGGTGGAAGACTTGACTGAGAGCTCACCTTCCATCCGTTCTCTTTGTTTTAGGCTCCCAGGCCTTTGTCATATTAATGAAATGTGTGATGGCTAGGTCTCCGCTAATAAACTAGAGAGAGAAGGAAAAAAGAAAAAGAGGATCTAGTTGTATGCTCAAAATGCATGACATCCTCCTCCCTCTCTCTTCTTCTCTCACGGGCACACGATCTAAGTTTGAAATGAAATCTTAGCTATGACACAATTTATGAACATATAAGAACAATTAAAAGAAAATCAAAGAAACAGAAAGCCAAATAGCAATTTCTATATACGTACAGAAGTTTGTTTTTTTTTTTTTAGAGAACTATGTACAGTCCATTAAAACCTGTGCATAACTAGCTAAAAAAATCAGCAATTTATGTTTTGTAGGTTTCATCAGCATTGATTGCGGCATCCCCGATGGTTATACCTACACCGATGACAATACCAGTATACCCTACGTCTCAGATGGTCAATTTATAGACACCGGGACAAGTTACAACATCTCAGCTAGTTACCTAGATGATACACTTCCGAGACAGCGGACGACCCTCAGAAGCTTTCCAACTGGAGCTCGAAATTGTTACACCTTAAGGCCCGTGATGCAAGATGGCAAGTATCTCATCAGAGCCACCTTCACGTACGGAAACTATGATGGCCTACATCGTGCACGTCCGGATAACCCAATACTATTTGATCTTTATATAGGGGTTAATCTTTGGAAGTCCATAAACATCTCTAATGCATCTTTTACATATAGCACTGAGGTTATGACCATTGCTTCAGCCGAGTTCATCTCAGTTTGTTTGATAAACAACGGATCCGGAACTCCTTTCATATCTTCGCTTGAGCTGAGACCGCTGGAGAATACTATGTATAGGGCGGTAAATGACTCGTACTCTCTGGTTCTTTACTCTCGACTCAACCTGGGAACGACGACGGATAAGACAGTGAGGTATGAGCACCATTTTAAGAACTATATTTTCAATAAGCAACAGGTATGTGATATGCCACACTGAAGGTATTTGGAGACCTGACAAAAATTTAACAACAAAAAGGCCATGTCTTTGATGCGTAGATTCATATACTTGTTTGTAGCATTTATTATTTGAGCATCTTATCAAGTAATGATGTTTTATTTTCTGAAAAATGCTTTGGGACTTTGATTTCGAATTTTGTATTGACATTTTCAAAGATGAACCAAGAAGCCCATGCCACACTGACTCCAAAGTCTCGCCAATCCCCCCATCTCGTCTGGTATGTTAAAGCTTTTTGTGTGACCAACTGGTTCTTCATGGTGTTATACTTTGCTCTAACGTTGTTGCCAAGTATAATCATTATGTTGTTTGGTTGAAGCTCTTATGGGTCCCATTGTGCTCAAGAACTTTGACTTGCATATTGCTTTCCATACATCATGGCATATGTATATATGTGACTGTTGGTCCTTTACAATACATGTTTTGCACTACAGAAAGTTACACATGCTCGGATAGTTGCCACGTTGGTCATCTTGAAAATGGATGACCCTTGCATAATTTCTCTGTTGGCTCTTAATATATTGTTAAGATATTATACGAAAGCCCTCCATTGTTGAGTTGAGCACCACGGCGTCCACACATCAGCTAATAAGTGATTAGGATGACTAATTTCCCTCACTTCTCCATGTCAAATATTTAAGCAACCAATCTCAAAAAACAATTAAAAAATAAAAAGTACAATTAATTATTCATTGATGCTTATTGCAATTTCAAACTATCATTTATATAAACGGAAAGCATTTTTGTATAATATATAGATAAATAAAAAAATTGTGTGATAATTACTTAGAAATATATTTTATAAAGCAATCCTTCCTGTTACATAATGATACTGTCGTTCCAAAGAATTCTGCCGTGGAATCAAAAGTCCATCTTTTATTGAAATACGTGCGACAAAAATCTGCGGTCTACTACTGTCCCTTTATTCACTATTCACTCAAGTCCTCATGCTTGAAGTTTATGCAGTAACACTCAAGATGGCTGATGCATAAACATTCATGTCATGTGAGTGAATGATGAATTTAGTATATCGCAATCATCCATATCTCAATGCATGAACCAACCTAAAATTAGTCCTTGAAACTAGCCCAAAAAATATACCACTTCAGCAAGAATTATTATACAATTAAGGATTTTCTATACACTAGTCTCTGGAATATTTTATATTTAAATATTAATTTCTGTCTTTCTATATTTTTTTAATCTTTAAAATATTAAATTTATTATTCATACATCACTCTAGAATATTCTGCTTATACTATTCTCCTAGCTAGTGGTGTTAAAGCCATATCTTCTATCCCAAGTTTTTGTAATCCATTGACTTCTTAAATTATTTTGTTTTGACATTGGCCCTAGTGAAGTTGTGAACGAGAAGAGGGTGAAGGGAGTGAGTGAATGATAACTTTGCAAGATTTTTTTGTATAAATATAAAAAACAGTTAAAATATAATATACAAATATAAAATATTTCAAACGATCCAGTGATTACTAAAAATAATAAAAACAAAAAGGCATTGTTCCATGACAGGTTCCCCGACGACGGTTACGACCGCGTGTGGAGACCCTGCAGAAACGAGCCTGACTGGTCCGAGGTCTCCACCACCTCAAGAGTCAGGAACTATCCGAAGGATGTTTTCGAGGCGCCTTCGGCCGTCATGCAGACCGCGGTGATACCGGCGAACTCCAGCAGTCTAAATTTCTACTGGGATATCGAAGACGGGGACCCCGCATCCGAATACTACGTTATCCTGCACATTTCGGAGCTCCAAAACCTCACCGGAAATAAGATGAGACAATTTGATGTCTACGGGATCGAAAGAATGTCACCGCCCAACCCACACAGCCCGCTCTACCTCGTGTCGGACTCCATCTTTGGCAACACCTTGGAGACCGGATATAGTCGGTACAACGTCTCCCTCGATGCGACGACAGATTCCACCCTTCCACCGATCCTCAATGCTCGCGAGATCTATGCTATCAGGCCCCTATCGAACGTCACAACCGACATCCGAGATGGTATGTCATATATATCTTGCATAGAAAATGTGTGTTTAATTGATTTGTAGATTAATTCTCTGTGCTTCTCTTTTTGGTGAGAATTTTTTTGGCAGTATCAATTTGTGCACTCTAGAATTTACAAGTGTATGCTGTTATGTTGATTTTTGAGGGGGCATCAGTTGATGCAATAATGGCAATCAAAGTACAGTATCAAGTGAAGAAAAATTGGATGGGTGATCCATGCAGTCCAAAAGATTATGCTTGGGATGGAGTCAGTTGTGATGCTTCAATGATCGTAGCCATGTAAAATTTCTACGGACAGAATTTATATACTAAACCTTTCTGACAGACAATGTTTAACATGCATGGCATGTATACCGAGAAAAGAGAACTTATTAACGCATTCTAGTGTATGGCAGAAACTTGTCTTCGAGTGGATTGACTGGTGTGATAGGCTCCTCTTTTGCCCGGCTCAAAGCAATTGAGTACCTGTAAGTGCTACTGTATCTTTTCTTAGTGCGAGTGAATTTTATGTATATCATGCTAGTACCCATTTGAACATGAAGAAAGGGAGGAAGAGAACGCATGGTGTTAACTGAAACCCAAATATGTTGCATCTCTGAACAGTTCAGCTTAGAAATCGATGCGAAGACCAAACAAAACATGAAAATAATGCTGCAAGTGGAGCGGTTCAGCTTAGAGTCTGTAGTAATTGCATGAATAATTGGCATGGCACTTCTAGTGTAGTCGTTGTTCATTGATGGATTTTCATTTCAGGGATTTGTCTTACAACAACTTAACAGGACCAATACCTGATTTTCTAGCAGATTTATCATCCCTCCAAGTCTTGTAAGTGTTCAAAACTTCAAATCAATTTTTGATTACATTATAAAACTAAGAGGAAGGTCGAGTTTTAACACCTTTGGTTCCTTCTAGAAATTTGACAGGCAACCATTTCAACGGAACAATCCCGGATGCCCTCCGTTCGAAAAAGGACAAAGGGTTGCTTGTCTTAAGGTTTGTTTTTCTGAAGTCCCTCCTGTAATTTTTAGAGGCCATAATTACTGCAAATAGCTTTGTCTTAATGGACTGCACTAATTTAGTACATGAAGAAAATCCCAAGTCCAATAGTTATGGTTGAAGATTACTTAATAGAGCTTTCTGACCTCTTATATTTGCTTTTCCCTGACTTAGGCCAATGTAGTGCATGATCAACTTTTCTGCACATTATTACAAGCACTTTCTGATGGTCCAATCAGCTTAGGCAGCCTTGAATTATGTTCTCTGGACGCTTACATCTAGCTCCGAGAATCTATAGCAGATATGTGTCTGAGTCAAATATCTATTGGACACTCGGATACATAGATACATATATAAAATTAAATATGCCCTATGCCCACAGGCTCCTAAGGACACCCTTCTGATTTGTGTTCTCTAGTTGTTGTCTAAAACCAAACTTCTATATTGAACTATACCTAACGCATGGCCACATTGTGTAAAGGTTTATTGCGTTAAATACTAAGATTAAGAGTGCTTTTCACCTTCATTCCTTTCCAAAGGCTCTTAACTCCCTTCTTATTTGCTTGCTTCAGTTGTTTTGCAAAATCAAGCTTCTAAAGTATGCCCAGTGCATCTCCTCTGCGGCTCTCACCTTGTTGAAAAACTTTCTACAATGTTCCCTAATTTGAAAAAAATGCAGGGCTTTTCCTAAAAATAATGATTTTCAGGGAGCAGTTTGGGGAGCGATAGAGATCAGAATTCAATTTGATGGTCTTGAAGAAACTTATATCTGCCTAAGATGCAAAAATTAAGTACAAGGAGGACAAGATCTGATTGAACATGATTAGCAATCAGGGCTTCAAGATATTTTAGCTAGCAATACAAGAAACCAAGGAGCATTTGAAACTACGGCTTGCAATCTGAAAATGAGAAGCATGGGGAGACAAGTGTGTGAGAAGGATGCAATGAGATTATGAGAGGATCAAAGTTTTTCAGAGCCAAAAGGCTACATTAATACGAAAAATACTTTAGATGGTTGTATTATTTCTTTTACCAGAAGGGTCTAGGAGAGAAGTTTTATGCTAGGAAAACAGAGTTGTCTGCTGTGGAGAATGACTGGGATTGCAGTTTTGGTGTCTTTGCACAAGATGGATTTGACTCTTCATGAAAGTACTAACAATATATATTCATTCCAAACGGGGATGTCTCGTAAGCTTTTGGTAGAAAGCTTCTCTTTGCATTTCAATGAATTCTTCTGTGTTTTCTCTTAATCCACCATACTTTATCATGAGGGGAACTGAATTAATTTTGATAAATGTACTCAGATAGGATTTTCAATTTTATCTCCATCCCCTCAAACAATTAGGTCACTGCTGACATTTTCTGAAGCTTTCCTGATTGTAGTATCGACCCATGCATCGATGAGAATCCATGTCCTAGTAAGAAGAACAAGAAGAAGATCACAGCACCTATTATTGTGATTCTTTCAGTAGTTGGTGTCGTTCTTTTGCTTGTGCTGATGTTCATTGCGTGGAGATTGAGACAAAGGGTGCCAGGTAAACATATGTGACTTAACCTAGCTTGTAAATCATGTCATATTCAGTTTGCGCAAGAATTTATGTCTGATACCTCTGTTTATGGCCTGTATGTCTTGATCTCCTGTTTATGTCTTTTAGGTATGACCCCAGGTGCCTCTGCGAGGCTAGGCAGTGAAGATTGCTCTGGACAAAAGATGGATTTTGAAAGTTATCCACTGCAATTTGAGAGTCGGCAATTCACATACATGCAGTTGGTGAATATGACCGACGACTTTGTTCGAGTCATTGGCAAAGGAGGATTTGGGATGGTCTACCATGGGTGCTCAGAAAATGGTACGGAAGTTGCAGTCAAGATGCTTTCTGAATCATCATCACAAGGGGCCAAGGAATTTCTGGCTGAGGTAACCGATCACAATCTTGTTAGGACTTTAATTTTGAAGATTAACAGGCTTCAATTGGAGGGTATGATTGATATCAATGGTAATCTATTCGAGGTGCCTGAATGCTCCAACATCTTTTAAAATGGTAGCAAATTGGAATGTCAAGTTTGCAACTGAAATACATGGTCATAGAGTAATAATATTATGAAGGGAAGCAGATGTCCCAGCATTGTCCGGTCATCTTCGGTACCCAAGCTTCGTAAAAGGAGATCTGTCAATTTCTGGTTATTTGGAAGGATGCCAATTGGCTGAGGTGGTAAAGTCTCTTGTGCTGATGCAAGAGACAAACCTGCCCTCTCTCCTATATTAGGCCGGGCTTCTATCTCTCCTAGTTCTAGAATAGAACTCTGGTTATTTGGAATAAAAGCAAGTCTACTTTTCTTCCACTTCTTTCCTCAGCACTGCAGCCCAGCCTTTTTAGGAGGCTTAATGTTTCAGTTGCTATATTTGTTGTCTTTCTGTAGCATGACAGAGCATTTGTGGTGATGACCTTCGGTAGAGTTCTATTGACATCATTTGAGTTCTGTGTTGCAGGCCCAGAACTTGACAAGGATTCATCACAGGAACCTTGTTTCTTTGGTTGGCTACTGCAAAGATGGAAATTACCTGGCACTTGTTTATGAATACATGCGTCGAGGAAACCTTCGAGAGAATCTGAATGGTTGTACATTCACCCAAATGTAGTGTTGATCTGGTTTTTTTCAGTGCTTGAACTTCTCTTAATTTCACTCCATATGGGTTTCTTTTTACAAAAAAAATAGATAATAAACTTAAGTCAACATGATGTTGGTGCTGGCATGGTAGTTCTTATAATCTTAATTAATTCAGGCTGCAGCTAAAGATTTTTTATTTTTAACATCAATTATTTTCTACTTCTCGTTACTCAAAAAAAAGTATTTTCTACTTCTCTTTGATTCGACTAGTAGTTAAGTTGAGATTCTCAGGTTGGACAATTTATAAATGGGGAAAAGAATATTGAAGATTGAAAATTTTACTCTGATAGAGACCTGTTCATCATGAATCTAGAGTGATTTCCCCCAGATGTCTACCAAAAACTTCCAAATAAAAATTAACTAAATTCCACATTCAAATACTTTATGAGACCAAAATTATTGCAGTTTTTTGGTGCATCAGTGCAAAGATGCTGGAACTAGGGCCGGTGATTGATTCAAGCTGCTTGCAAACAGCCTATATCCATCTTGCTTTGGATCAATCAGCTTGGATTGAATCTAGACAAGCCACGCTTGATAGTGACTTCTATGCTAGAATTTTTTTTCTTTCAATTTTTAAAAGAAAGAACTTCTAGGCTAGACATTATTTTCAAACCAATCATTCCTGGCAAAAAGTTGATTTCAAGCTGAGCTTGGACAGACCCAGACGGAATCAAGCTCAGCTCCAGTTTACCCCTGCTTACACCTTTTTCTGGTGACTCCTCATCTGCTTTGAAATCATCAACCATGGAAAATGTCATTCTAGATTATGCAGGAAACATTGTACTGTAAATTTATGCATCGATCTTTCGTTAAATCTTACTCACCGATTGTTGTTATGGCTAAAGGTGTATCTGAGTTGGGAGGAACCTTGAGTTGGAGAAAGCGTCTACAAATAGCGCTTGATGCTGCACAAGGTAAAAACAATGCACCTCCTCATTTTGCCGCATGTTATCGGTCAGTTTTCTCTTCACCTTCTCATTCTCCGGACCTCAAAATAATGCAGGTCTTGAGTATCTACACAAGGGATGTAAGCCACCAATAATACACAGAGATGTGAAGACCAGCAACATTCTCTTGGGAGAAGATCTAGAGGCTAAGATAGCAGATTTTGGGCTGGCCAGGGCTTTCCACAGCGACGCCCACACTCATGTATCCACGCTGAGGGTGGTTGGCACTCCAGGATATATTGACCCAGAGTAATATCTCTACATCCACTTCTTTTGTTCTGTTATATGGTAGTAGCTAGAAATATCTTTTCATCTAACATCAGAACAAGGGAAAACTAAGGGTAAACAAAATGAGTCAACTTCAACAATTTCAACTCCATCCAAAATGAAAAGCTTCTTTGTCAAGTTGGGCATAACAGAAGCATCTAAATTTTTTAATAAGGAAAAATGATCATGTGAAAAATTAAAATGAAGCTTAAGGGAGGACCTTCATTTTTTTTAAGAAGTAAGAAAGCCATATAATTAAACAAAGGATAAAGTATACTCTAAAATGTTAACCACCAGCATCAGAGAAGAAACTGCCTGAGCTGCAACTTCTTGTTGGTATTATGGCTGTCATCGAGGAGATTAATCTTTCAAATGAAGAAGGGAAACATCAATATTAAGTTAAACCACCCCTCATTTGGGGGTTTCTGCTGCTCCCTTTGTCAAATTAATCTTTCAAATCTCTGTCATCCATAGGGCTATCACCATGGATCTGCCTTGTCGTTGATTAGTTGTATAGCCGCAATCACGTCGACTAAGCTCGTGTCTTGAACTATGACACAATTAGTAGCTGTGTCCCAAAGATTGACTCCCCAACAATAAAAGAAGAGGTGAGACGCGCATTGAGCTAGTCAACAATACTTATTCTGCAACCAGAAAGCATCGATCTCTTTCCAAAATTTAATTTATGCATTTCACAGCAAGGGCTCTGAAATTCTGTTTGGATTACTTGAAATTTATTCGAACTCGGCGGGTAGCCCGATGTTGCAAACAAAAAAGAAGTAAATCTGTCTTCATTTTTATTTTTCTTTAGGTTCCATAACTCTTTCCAGCAGAATGAGAAAAGCGATGTATATGGCTACGGCGTGGTCCTTTTAGAGCTGATCACAGGCCAGCCTCCCCTACTACCGCCAGGTCCCGAGACGGTTCACATAGCTCAACGAGTGGCCTCAAAGCTTGCCAGAGGGAACATAGACGATATTGTTGATGCAAGGCTGCAAGGAGAGTATGACGCCAATTCTGTATGGAAGGTTGTGGAACTAGCAATGAAGTGCACCGCACAAGCATCTACCCAAAGGCCGACGATGTCCGATGTGGTGATGCAGCTAAAGGAGAGCTTGGCACTGGTCAATGAAGGCATCGACGTTAGCCAGGACGGTGCATTTGAAATACCTGGAAAAGGATCAGTAACAGCTGGTCCGACTGCAAGATAAGACTGATCTCGCTAGTCTCTCTTTCCGTGTTTGTTCTTGTAAGAGATATGCTGTTGCAGTTGTGTATTAGGACATGTTTGAAGTTGTTATGTTGGGTGTGCTGTGTAGTATGTCATGGTTTTTCTCCATAGGGTTTCTGTGCTCCAGAAAGACTCCATGATACGATTGGCAATTCTGGACCGGAAATGTGGTGTGCTATGTCATATATAACTATTTCTGTGCATGGTAGTATCTTTTTGCTCTAAAATCTGAACCTGAAACCATACTAAATTTTTTCATCCTCCTTGATTACCGCATAGATTAAGCAATCTCAAAGGTTCCATCTCTATGAAACTTCTGTGATGATAGGAAATTTTTTTTACCATGCAGTTATAGCATTTTTGTGAACTTTTCCTTTTGGACTTGCAGGTTAATCTTCAAGTTTTGTCTTTACCATTGCAGGTAAGGCAACCATGCTACTCGTCCACCATTTGGTAAGAGGGTGACTGGCGATTGTTGTTGCCAACAGAGAAGGCAGACGCTTGAGAGCAACAGAATTTTGCAAGCATTGAATTTGTAGCTATGGACTGAATCAGGTGCACTATCGTGCTAGGCTACAATCATATTAAAGGACAGCTTTGTGCTCTACAAGCGTTCATAAGACTTTCCAGCCTTGGGGATAAATTTAGATGGTTGTTAGAAAAATTATCTTCAAATCCCTAGGTTGGCCAAATCATTTTTTATTGATCAATTTACTGTTCACATTCAGTTTAAGACCTCATCTTTCATGAGTTGTTTTTGACTCAGTTTATGATAAGTATGGTGTTTAGTAAAATGCAATATATTCCTTCTTGCTCGAAGACAATGATTTTTGGCCTATATATATATATAATGTACGGAGAATTGGAGATAAATCTCTAATTCTACTTTTAAATTAAGCGGATCTTCACTTTAGTTTTATGTAAAAGTAGCTCTTCATTTCAAACATAAATTAAAAATAATTTTTCATTTTTGATTGAAATGACTCTACTCTTATATCTTTATACAATAAGGCAGTATTCCTTTACAATAAAACAGTACTATTTTATAATAAAATAATATTATTTTATAATACCATTGTATTACAATAAAATAATGCTGTTTTATAATAAGACAGTACTGTTTTATAATATTCTTACATTACAATAAGGTGGTACTGTTTTATAGCAAGATAATACTGTTTTATAATAAGACAATACTGTTTTTTAATACTCTAACATTACAATAAAACAGTATTCTTTTATAATAAAATAGTATTAAATTACAATAAGATAGTACTATTTTATAATATCACAGTATTATTTTAGTATTATTTTATAACTGCAGAATCAATTTGATTATTTCATACCATTTAAGAGGCTGCTTTTAAGTTATATTTCAAATAGAGAATATTTTATACATAAAATTTAAATAAAAAATTATTTTTAAGTTTAAACTCAAATAAAAAATTTTTATTAGTTTATCTTATAATATATTTTTAAAAATTAAATACATCAGTAAAAAAAATAATTTAGGATGAAACTGAAACGATTTTCGGGATTAAATTATTTATGATCTCTAAAACACCATCTGATTTTATTGCAAAGGTGTACTTATCAGAAGGCGCTCGGATTGCAAGCTCAAAATTAACGTCAAACCAGACGATCACATACAAGCTTTAGCAAACTCGAGGATGTCGGTGGAGCATAAACTGCCACGTATGCATGAAGGAGAACGCAAATCGCCGTGTCTCTCCACTCCTCCCGGCCCCTGCGGTGGTCTCGGGCGACATTTGCCGGCACATCTTGGCCGCGCTGTTGAAACAGTAGGGCGATTTCTCGTCGCTGGGAGCGTCTCGGTCCTTGCGACTGGGGTCCGGCTGGGTGGCCAGCGGCGAGCCGTGGTCGCCGTGGTGATGGCTGGTGTGGGAGGCGAAACTGCCAGCAACGCGGACATGAGCTTGAGGTTATTGTCGGCATCGACATTGTCGTCGGGTTGCGGGAAGTCGAAGGGTTTGGCGTTGTCGGCGAATCAGGGTCAGCGGTGGGCTGGCCTCAGGGAAGGCGGGGTCGGGGCGAGTGGAGCGGCCGAAGGCTTCCCCGAAGTACACGGGGTCTCATGGCCGGGGACACCCTTCTTGGGGCTGGTTTTGGAAGGGGGTCTTTCATCGCGTAGCGGTGGGCCGCCGTGGAGGTGCCCGCCGACTGGTGCTGCGGATCCCGCTACTGGCGGTGGACGAGACCGGGACTGAGCAGGATGCCACTGGACGGTGGCGTTCCCGGATCCAAACCTCATACCGCCGCGGACACCCTCTCCCTTCCCTGTTGCCCTCCCCCTCTATCTGCGACCTCTCCCACCACCACGGCAGCAACCGCACAATGAAAGATGCCGCAAGAATGGCATTTGGAATAAAAATTTTCATAATTTTTCAAAGATGTCTTCAGTTTTATCAATATTATTCATCGGCTGGGAAATTGAACGGGTAGAGGTCAATACACTAGGAAAAGAGGAATGCTTGATTCAGCTAAATAAGCTCACGTCTGGCTCGAGATAACAGCTTGCTCGACAAGGATACGACTGAAGCAGCTCAATTTTGGCCAGAAATTTGACAACGACACACTCAGCAAGCGTACCAGCGTAATGAAGAATGCACCACCAACCAAATAATTATGTTTTACTGTTTACAAAATTAGCATAACTCACATATGAGAATGCATCGGAGCACCTATGCACCTATGTGAAGCGTGTTTAACTAATTAGCTCAAGTCACATGAGAATACGTTGGAACATCTAAAACTCTCGCTAAATCCCTTACACGAGCTATTTCTGACTCAAAATTTGGCTTAAAACTTGATAAACTGGTTCACATCAAGAGAAAAGAAAAAAAAAAAAAAAAACTTGATAAACTGGCTCGGGCTTGGCTGAGACTGTAGAAGATGAGAGGATTGAATCAAACCTGACTTGTTTGAGCTTATATGACCATCAAAAGATTGCCACAAATCGTGCAGCGGGAAATGCTTTTAATATTTTGCCAATGAGGTATTTGCATGCGCCAGACCAGCTGCATGCAGTAGAATAAGTAGTGATGGCACCACAAGGGAGCGAGGAATTGAAATAAATGCAGCAAGTGAGATGATGGAACAGGGTAGAACATTGTATGACATCTCACATTCTACTTTTAGGGAAATGCAACTCCAAGCTGGCAGAAGTAGTATGCGTGAAAGTATCCAGCGCACCGGTTCTCTACAAACCTCTTATCCCTTTTTCTTTTTTCCCACTGAAGGGCTCATAAGGAGCTTGAACCATGCTTCGAAAGCATAACTATCGTACAGACAGCTCAAATTGCGGACAAAACCTTTATTTTGGGGGGACGTGGGGAGAGCAACTCATACAACGCATCCCTGCCAATTTCGAAGTTCTACTCCAATATCAAATAGATGAAGAGGGTAGTTTAATAAATTTGAATATTTTTATTTTAAATGGAGGTCTTGTTTATGGTTGAGATGAAATCCTGGAAGATATAAGTTACCTATGCGAATATAGCATAAGTAAAAAGTTGTGTTGTGACATTATTAACCCATTATATTACTATAATAGCTTCCAAGTGGAAATGAACAGAGGGTAACAAAAATTTCCAGCTGATACAGACACTTTAAAAGACCTAAGTTATGATATTACTAATAAATTTCATAGTACAACAGCTAGTTGCAAATCAGTACACTGACAAAATTGTATTAGGTCCAACAGTCACCACGCAGCAATGCAAATGCAGAATATAATGTACAACCACCTAAACTTATGTGTGCAGCCTTCTGTAATGATGAGAAAATTTAGGGAAACTAGCGAACCAACGTTGTTTTTGTCTCTATTTTTTCAGTTTTATTTTAGTAGGATGTGCATGTATTCTGTGCATTTTAAAGCAGTCTTCATCTGGACAAGTACTTAGATGACGGGATTTGGAAAGTGTAGTGCCAAAGAATCATCAGTGCTGTAGATGTGTATATACATATATATAGGTCATGAAACTCTGGGCGGAGGAAACAAATCTACATTTCACCTCATGTAATATGACAAATTAAATTGCTTTGGAGAAATGTTAAACTTGAGTAAATCATGTTGTACTTTGCCCTACTTAAAATTGTTGAAGATAAGTAAAATGAAGAGAACAAATATTTCAGCACATATCCACAATGAGATCGAATCTTTGTAGATCCTCTTTTTCAAAGCTCACGTACTCTCTTAATATGATGAACCAACAAGGGTATATCTCAAGTAGAGGGCCAAGCACTATAACTAGCTGAACAGAAAGAGATTGCAGAAGAGGTTATTAAGTTTGACCAAGTTACTCCAGCCACAACAGAATTTGTAATTTAATCAACACATACCGGTTATTATTATCTAAACCACTGGCCAAAATCATAAATGATGTTAAAAAGTCAAACTACTATTGTTGGGTATAAAATACCCCCAGCCGAAGTTCGTATCAGGAGTGACCCTCTCGGGACTCTACCAACTTCCGACCTTGGGCGACATCTTTCCGGACCTCTCCGACGGCCGAGCTTCCGCGATGTTCCCAAGTTCTGCCGACAGATAAACTCCCACAGCCCCTTCCACAAGTGTCGACCGGATTCCCCCAACGGATGAACTCCTGCCGCACCTCCCGGGCTTCTCCAGCGATAAGCTTCTTCAGTCGTCTATCAGGCTGCTCCAAGTGCTCTCTGGATTCCACTGTCGGCCGACCTCCTACAAGGGTCAACCGTTCTCCGGACCTCTTTCAGATCTTTTCCAATAGGATTCGATCGACTCCAATCCGAATTTCTTCCAGAACTTCGTCAATGGCCGAACTTCCCCAACAGCAGATCTCCACGATGGACGGACTCCATCCAAATTTCTACGGTGGTCGAACACCTTCTGGATTTCATCCAAGCTCCTACGGGAGCCGGACTTCTTCCCCGAACTCCTACTGCAGGTAGACTTCGTCCGAGCTCCTACGGGAGACAGACTTCAGCCCTGAGCTCCTATTGTAGGTAGACCTCATCCGAATTCTTACAAGGGTCGGACTCCAAGCCTCCACTACAAGCGATTTACTCCGAGCTTCTACTACAAGCGATCTACTCCGAATTTCTACTACGAGCGGTCCACGTCGGATTTCTACTGTAAGCCTCCACCTGAGCTTCTATTGTGAACGAATTCCTTCCGAACTTCTATTGCAGGCAGGCTTCGGCCGAGCTTCCACAACAAATGATCCCCATCCGGACTCCTACGGGAACCAGACTCCGACCGAACTTCTGTAGCGGACAGATTTCGGATGAACTCCCACGACACACGGGCTTCAGCAGCCGGACCCCTCCAGCGGGTGAACCTTTCCAGCGTCATCCGACATCCACTACCGATCGACCTTCTGCCGGATTCTACATGAAATCGAACTTCGTCCACAGAAAGCCTCTGACCGAGCTTCTACGGCAAATGATCTTCGCCTGCAGTACTAGCGCCCAAGGCACCCAATGGTAGAAGGCTCGCCAGCAACATCCGAGCTCTTCTCAGACGGAGAGCTACCTTTCTCCACCAGACACCACAACCGAGCTTCGGCCGACAGGCCTGGACTCTCTGGCAGGCCACAGTGATGGCCACGACTCTGCTCCACTTCCTGTAACGGATCCCACGCGGCCCCATCATGCTCTGGCAAGTCACGACAATGGACATCACTCCACTCTCCACAACAGGCTCCACGTGGCAGGCTCCGGCGATGGCCACGACTCCACTCCACTACTCTCCGTAACAAACTCCTCATGGCCCCGAACGGTCCACGACCAGGCGGCTACAGACGTCGCTGTCAATCTGTTACGCCCTCCGCCTATAAAAAGGGGACCCCTAGATACGTTATGCTCTGAGCTCTAATCTCTATCTCAAAACTCTGCTAAAATTCTCGTTCGAGCACTCCATTCTTGTTGAGGTAGAGAACTGACTTGAGCGTCGGAGGATCTTGCCGGAGCACCCTCAACTCCAGTTTAGACTTTCTTTGCAGGTCCCGACGGCGACCGCGACTCCCTCGACTCCAGCTTCTCCGACGTCGGCGGATTTTTGCACCAACAACTATATTATGACTCCACCTCAAGTAGAGGGCCCAAATGAGCCATGCCCAACTTCTACGCAAATCAGTTCTTTAGCACCATTATAACTTTAAAAAATGGATCAGACATTGCTAACCTGTAAATCTTCCAAATCATGGTCTTTGAAGTTGTTGTACTTTATCAGAATCATGTTTCGCTGTACTAGACAATACCACCCCATTCTGGGCAATACTATACTATACCAATAGCGAATCAATGCCCAGTAGAAGGGCGTACTAAGTGTTGGTACCATAAACCAACCCGTAGAATATTGTATCAGCATGGTACCAATACAGGTATCAACAATGATACTGGAACCATGATCAAAATCAAAGATCCTGCTTGATGAAGAAGAAAGCTAGTAAATCTAAATTTTAATTGACAGCTCATGCATTCCACATAGGGCAAAGGAATACTAGAACCCAGAGGAATGAATGTGATCAATCAAAATTGGAGATCACTTAATTACGAGCTGTCAACTTAATGTAACATTCTGAACTAGGCAAACATGACCTAGTGAGGAGCTTGCCAGGATACTCAAAGGCAAAAAATTGATTTAAACATAAAAACCCGTATAAAGCCCAAACTATAATAAAAAGGCCTTCTCTCAATAATCAGGCGTCAACATTGTGAAAGCTTCATTAACATTTATTACTGCTAGGGCCTCATTCACTTACCATGGCCCTTTAGATACAAATTAGTCTATCTCCTTAACAAAGCCTCGCAATATCTTTGCTGCTTATGCTTATTTGATCTCAAATAATTTACCATTACTTATTCTTAATGGCGTAACTTCCATTCTGTTTTTTTCATACAATGAAACCATCTCTAGTTCTCCTTTATGTATGACACATTTACATCAAATTTCTCATCTTTGCCACCCATCCTAGGTCATCTTTGTTCTCCATTATCATTCCCTGTTCTGATATGGTAAATCAAATCTCAGATTGTCAGTTTTGTATCATGCAAATTTTTTATTTTTTTTACTATCTCAAGAACCAGTTGACTTTATTTGATTAATTTGATTTTAAACCTGAGGAAATGCTAATTATGTTTGATGTCTCATTCAACATGCCCTTGAATTCAAGTCACTGAGCTGATGGCTGAGATTAACTATGATATCTCGCCCTTTTGAGTATCTTGGCATTCACATACAGAACCAGTAATAAGGCATGGCAGCAACAGCGCTTCAGTTTTTCATGTCTATTGAATTTTTTTTTTGTTTATACAAAACTGGTTAAGAAATATCAATTTATGCATATAGCTGCAAGTACAATTTCATAGAGACATAAGTCGTCCACTAAGTAAAAAGTTTACTCATGTTGAGTGGCATGAAATATCATTAGTTATATAATTTATTACACTCAAGACAGTCTACAATGAAGAACTCAGCAGAATTTGTTAGTTTCTGGCCCTAAACCATGCAGCCTATGGTATACAAACTGGATTATGACTGATCACAATTCTCCAGCCACATTTCAACTGCTAACCACAGAATTCTGCTTGCACAGAAGTTGGAAAGCTGTTGATATATATATATATATATATATATATATATATATATATATATATAGATTATGACTGATCACAATTCTCCAGCCACATTTCAACTGCTACCCACAGAATTCTGCTTGCACAGAAGTTGGAAAGCTGTTGATATATATATATATATATATTATATATATATATATATATATATATAATATTTTATATATATATATATTATATATATTATATATATATATATATATTTATTTATTTATTTATACCATATGAGTGTATGTGTCAAACATGCATATCAATGATATTAATAGAGTTTCAAAAAAGGATGAATACCATAAATTGCAATTATAAAATAAACAAGAAATTGAGAAACATGCATATAGACATCAATAGAATTGTCTGCAAGTTATAAACTCATTCTGTACATGACCCTATCAACAAACTAATCCAACCGAAATGCTTAAGATCATGGACCAAAACCTTCCAACATTATATGTAGAAAGAGGACAACTACCCCAATTACGTATCAATACTATCATGAAAGCAAACTAAAAGTGACATATCAACCAACACTAAAACCAAAGAATTAGGACTAAATAAATTGGCATACTCACAAGAAAGATGTCCTGAGACTCTTAAAAAATTTGAAGAATCTGCTGGGATTTCTCCTCCAAAGAGAGGCCTCTTTTCTTTGACTAAGAAGCAGATGTGAATAATAGGTTAGGCTTCTAATCACATATGACAATGCAAAAGATGCATATGTGTTGTTAAGGTTTGCTGTTCTAAATGGGACAAAGAGCTCACTGAAGGCAGACATTTGTACATATAAATTTACAAAACATATAAGCACTGTTATTTGCATGCAAAACTAGAATGTATTGTCCTTGATCCTGATAGACATCCATGTTTATTTTCTGTTTTCCCAAAGGAAATTACCTGCGTTTTCTTTCTTCCCCTACTTTTTTGTCAGACTGATTCTGAATTTTCAATTCTGCAGACATATTCCATTTTTGCTTGATCTCTTTGCTCTCTAGCACACTGGCGTATTGGCATTTTGGGACCCATAAACATGACATGAGATGGCAGCAGATTCCCCAACACTTTGACAAACAAATCGAAGCATCCTATTAATGGACACTTACATGCGACACTTCCACTTTCAACCAGTTTCTTTAGTATAACGCACAATAACTAGTCAGGTTTTTCTATGTAACAGTATATGTATGTATGTATGTATGTATGTATGTATGTATATTGTATTGCATGGAGATGTTACTTTGTTATATTTTGGACATTGGTGTCAGAGTCTTTGAGATAATAGTCAAAGCATTTTGGATACATATCTTTATCCTGTAATCAAAATTAGAAGTTTTTCACACTTCTAGCAAACCAAGTTTCATTTACATGAATGGTTTTTCTCTCCATAATTTTAGCTAAATATCTGTAAATTTCCTGTCAATCTATCATTTGTCTATAAGCCGGTTTGAATGTAACCAAACCGAATACAACTGTTTTATAAACTTCTCTCATTCATAATTTTTTTGGAAAGTGATTGGATGCATGTGCAGAGGATAGTTTAAGATGTTGATATAACTATTCAAAATACTTAATTGTTAGGTAAGTCATATGAAAGGTTTTGACAAAAATATGTGCTAATCTCTAGTCACTTGACAAAAATATGCGCTAATCTCCAGTCACTTTCTCCATAGTTCAAGCAGAAAATGTTTTTCCAGCCAGGATCACTATTCTTCTCATGTTGTCCCTCCAGCTTCAGCATCGCTTCCCTCCTAAAATACCGTCACATCGTCAAACTTAGGTTCACCAATAGTGATCGTATTACTTCCAAGGGAGTTCTGCTAGGTGCTAACAGTCCAATGCCAATAGATTTCGTCAAAAAGGTATTCCACTAGGTGAACTTGCCGTGAGAAAAAGGAAACATGAATAAGGATGAGAAGTTGACAAACCAGGCATCGCCACCTCCATTTTGCCCCATTCATTTCTTTTCTTTAGCTTTGTCAGCAGCCATAAACATGGCCTAAATGATGCTTGGCCTTCTAACTCCACCAACTCAGCATCTGTATCTAACATCTTATACCCTTTTTTTCTGTTGCAACTTGTGTGAATAACCATAACTACCACTCAACCAGCCAAAATTGCATACTAGAAACTTATCCCTGCGCTAACTTTAGAATTACCTACCATTCTCTTTTCATCAAAAAAAAAAAAAAACTACCATTCTCTCATCTGAATGTACAAACACATAATTTTTGTTGAAACTGACGCAATGTTTCGCTGTCAAAAAAAGCCAAGCAAAAGGAAGTGAGATAAATTATGTACCCTTTGGATAGCCACTGGATTTAGACATTTCCACCCCCCCCCCCCCCCCCAAAATTCTCTTCCTTTACCAAACTTTCTTAGCAACCAAACATCGCGTAGAGGCATCACATTTTCTGTTCATCAATGTCTGCTTATAGCTAGATCATATCTCAGAACGAGCCATAAGGAAGGAATTATACCAAAGAAAAAGAAAGAGGTTGGACGAAGGAATAACTAATTGGGGACAACTATTTATCTCCTAACGCGCTCCCCAATCCAGAGATGACACTATATCTTACTCCATCTTGATCAAAATCAAGAATCAAAGACATGATCGGAAATTCTTATGTTTGTTTTTTTGCAAATCAAGAAAGTTCTTCAAGAAACCCTGACTGATGGAAATACTCGGCGTAAAAAATAAATAAATAAAAAACGCAGTTGATCGATCCGATGGAGGAGATATCGGAGAAATTACAACAAAATCTGATAAAATAAATAAGAGATTGGATCGAGGAAATATACCATTGGAACCGGCGGGAGTCACGGAGGCGAGAAGAGGGAATACCGCCGGAAAGAGGAGATGCAGCGGAGGCGATGGTGTTGGCGGGAGTTCGAAAGGTTTGCGCTTCGATGCGGTGATTGGCTCGCAGACCCTCCTGTCCGATCCAACGGCCCTCCGTGATCATATCCCAATTTCCCAATTTTGAGGTGCGGCTTGGCCGTCTCCGGTCGGACAGGAAAGAAACGGACCGAGCCACAAAGATAGAAGCCGTTTGTTGGCCGAACCCATGGATTGAGATATTTAACGCTGCTTGAGAGCTTATTTGGATATTTCTGTAAAATCGAACTAAAAATTTTAAAAAAAATCCAACACATTCACCCATCTACCTTGTATTTTCAGAGAATATATCCTGTTATAGTCATAAGTCAAGAGATCGAATGGTTCAGATGGTTGGTTTATGCCTCCATCTTCATATACATGAGGTATTATCCGCTTTAACTCATGACCATTTTTAAGCTTCAGTGGATCTTAGGCTTCAATGGGCCTTTGACTTCAATGGACCTTGGTCATTTAGAGCCTCACGGTTTTGTCTTTTAAAAGATGCCTCACGTTGAAAGAGAAGATTCTAATCCATATAAGCCATATTCTCTCTTGACTCATAACTGATATGGGATTGAAGAAGTCCTCTCTACACCACAATACAGCCCCTCAATCAAGAGCACCGTCTGTGGGAATGCCGCCTATCCACACATACTCTCTCTGACTGGGGGACTGTATTATGGTATAGAGACAGCTTCTTTAATCCCACATCGGTTATGAGTCAAAAGGGAATATGGCTTACATAGATTGGAACCTTCTCTCCCAACGTGAGGCTCCTTTTAAAAGACAAAATCGTGAGGCTCTAAATGATAAAGGCCCATTGAAGCCTAAAACCCACTAAAGCCTAAAAATGATCATGAGTCAAAGCGGACAATACCTCACGTATGCAGAGGCGAAGGCATAAGCCAACCATTTGAGCCATTCGATCTTTTGACCCATGACCACAACATTGGCACCGTCTGTAGGAATACCTCCTATCCACGCATACTTCCTCTTGACTGGGGGTTGTGGTGTAGAGAGAGCTTCTTTAGTCCCACATCGATTATGAGTCAAGAGGGAATATGGCTTATATAGATTGAAACTTTCTCTCCCAACATGAGGCGCCTTTTAAAGGACAAAACCGTGAGACTTTAAATGATCAAGGCCCATTGAAGTCAAAGGCCCATTGAACTTTCTCTCCTAACATGAGATGCCTTTTAAAGGACAAAACCGTGAGGCTTTAAATGATCAAGGCCCATTGAAGTCAAAGGCGCATTGAAGCCTAAAGCCCACTAAAGCCTAAAAATGATCATGAGTCAAAGCGGATAATATCTCATGTATGCGAAAGCAGAAGTACAAATCAACCATCTAAGCCATTCGACCTCTTAACTCATGACCACAACATATCCTAACCCAATCTACATCCCATTCGTAGATACTTTTTTCCAGCTGAATGTGGGTTAGATGGTATTTGTTTGATAAAGGACTATATTTAAATTGATGGCTCAGTCCATGAATCCTGCAAGCTTTTTAATATGATCCAATAAAAATATCCAAATATATCTTAAAATAATAAACAAATAAATAAATAATGTAGCGGTCGAGATCTTTTAAGTAAGAGTCAAAGGAAAAACTATGTGGGAGGTTCCTCATGCCATACAAATTGCTACTATCAATAATGCTATCATAAAAATGATCAGAGAAAGTAAGCCTCCAATTGTAACACAGGTGTCTAAGTTAGATTCTTTGTAATTCAAAATTAGTTCGAAGAAATTCGATTTTAAAATCAATGTTTTACCATCAATAAAGCCATGCTATGCTATGATTTTTTGATCGATCTAAAAAAAAATAAAAAGTGAGACATTCGGCCATTAGGTAATGTAAAGAATATATAAATATATCCTGATATATAAAAATTAAAAAAATAACATCCAAAAAGTGTTAGGATTTGACACCTCGAGATTCAGCCCACATTGAGCCCACAGCGAGGTTCGCGGTGAAAAACGGAGTCCAACGAGATCAAGATCACCTGAATCGGAGCTCGGATGGAGGAGATACGAGCTTTTGAAGTCGGCACGAGAATCGAGGCGGTGGAGGACCGCCGGTGACCGGCGGCGGGCGGCAGTGGCGCGGCCGCAGGCGGTGGCGCACGGGACGCGCGACCCAGGCTGGCGCGGGACGCGCGACCCAGGCCCGTGCGGTGGGGGCCCACGGCCCAGGCGGGCGCGCAGCCCAGGCGCGCGCGGGCCCGCGCGCGCGGGCCGGCCCAGGCCAGCGGCCTGCTGGCCCCTTGCCCCAGTCCACCGTAGACCGGGTGGTCCACGGCGCGGTCTGTGGACCGCGTGGGCGTTTCCCACGTTTTTCTCGTGGTCCACGGCACTATTCCGTGGACCGGAGTGCGATCCAACGGCCCAAGTGGCTCCCGGTCTTGATCCGACGGTTCAGGGGGTTTTTGGCTTTGTTTAGGACTCCTAAACCCTCTCTAATCAAGGTTTAAAGTCTCGTTTAAGCTTTTAAAAGGCCTGATCGTGTAGTTCGGGTTTCTCACTGCCGTACGAACCGAGAAGAGAGAGAGGGGGACGAGAGCGCTGTGAGAGAAGGAGCAGGAGGCTCCTGGACAGCGGTCGCCAGGCTCTTCAGGGGTTCAGGGGGGTCTTCAAGAGAGAGAGAGCTTTTGTGAGGGAAACTTCATATGAGAGAGAATTGGGTGTACAAGGGTTGAGGGTGAGGTCTCCTCTTGTAAAATTTTCTTTTCATAGTGAAGTTTGCATGCCCCGTGGAGGCGAGTCCTTTTGTGGCTGATCCACGTATTTTGATTGTTTTTCCTTTTATTTTGTTTCTTCTTTCTTCCTGCTGCATCGCGTGGTACTGAAAGGATCTTGGGAGGTGGTGTCCTGGCCAGACATCCACCCAACAAGGTTAAAAGGTAGGGCCTAGAAGTGCTCGATATGAGACTCAGCATCCCGATCTCCAAGAAATGCACAACCCGAGAGCTTGGAATAGCTCTGATCAGCATCCAGGGATTCACATCCTGATCTTTAGGGATGACCAGCCTAGAAGCTTGGCCTTCAAGGATTAGCATCCCAATCTCTAGGGATACATGATCCCAGAGCTTGTCTAGGAGCCCAGAATGGTTTTGATCGACCTCCAAGAACTTGCATCCCAGTTTCCGAGAATGCGCAGCCTAGAAGCTTAACCTAAAAGCTTGACATGGGAGCTCCCCTCCAAAGCATCTCCATACGCCTTTTAGTAGTGGCCATGTGGTGAAAATTGGTTGGCCAAAGTGAGGACTTCAGGCCAGTTCATGATAGGCTCTGATTATCAATTTTGTGATGCTCGTTTTGATCGGTTTATAGGTATATCATTTGCCCCTCACTTGTAAGGAGAGCTCAGCATGGCTCTAATCAACATTCCAAGAACTCACATCCTACATGCACGATACTTGCATCTTAGATAGCACGAAAGGGTGGCTTCCATGAACTCACATCCTGATCTCCAATGATGTACAGCTTGAGAGCTCAGAATAGCTCCTGCATGAATTCATGTCATGATCTCCAATGATACATGGCATGGAAACTCAGAATCGCAATGATCAACCTCTAAGGACTTGCATCCTGGTCTCTAGGGATGCGCAACCTAGGAGCTTTGCATGGCTTTGGTCAACACTCCAGGGACTAGCATCTTGCATGCACAATACTCGCATCTTGGATGGCACGGAAGGATGGCCTCCAAAGACACATATTCTGATCTCCAAAGATGCATAGTCTAAGTGATCGTCTAGGGAGCTCGAAGAGGCTATGGTCAGCCTTAAGGGACTCCAATCTCAATCTCCAACAATGTGCAGCCTGAGAGCTCAATATGAGAACTCAACTTCACCAAGGACATGTCCCAATCTCCAGAGATACGTGACCTGGGAGCTCATCCAAGTGCTCAATATGTGACTTACATCCTGATCTTTGAAAAAATATATGACTTAGGAGCTCAACTTGGAAGCTCGACATCTCAGGACTCGGATCCTAGTCTTTAGGGATGCACGATCCAAAAGCTTGGAATGCCTCTAGTTGACCTCCAGGGACATGCATCCCGATCTCTAGGGATGTGCCGCCAGAAGCTCGACCTAATAATATAGCATGGGAGTTCAGCCTCCAAAGACTTACATTCTAATCTTCTTTAGGAATACCTGATCCGAGAGCTCGGGCACTTGGCTGTATATAACACTAAATCACAATAAAAAAAAAAAAAATTAAACCACCTAAATATTTATTTAAATTTTTTATATAATGCTCGGCTGCATGTCACTATAAGTCACATTAAAAGAAACCTAAAATCATCCTAAATTCCATTCACCCAAATACACCCAAAATTGCGGCAAAGAAGGACCATCTCTTCTAATGACAACCCCTACATGCATGCTTCTAAATGAAAAGGATGGGTGGGAACCTGCGACTTAGGATCGATGCTACTTGTTCAAGTGCAAAGAGAGCGTCTGCCCACTGCCCAAGAAATATGTGAAATAGGTGGATGTCGAAAGATGCTTTCATTAAGAATAGATCCATGGATCCGGTCCTATCACGCTCGTTTGATATTTGGCACCATATCAAATGGGTAGGAACCCATACAAAGGTCAAGATTTTTTCGATTCTTATCCGTACAATGAAAAACATATATATAAAATAAGTACCTAAATATACATATACAGTGTATCGTGTCTTATATTATCAAGTAAGATTTTGTCATATATTTTTTTTTTGAATGTACGGTAAGATATCGTAAAGATTGGATGGGAAGTGCACCAACACTAGCGCATTCTCTATTCCTGCGCTCAGTCAGATTTAGGAGGAAGAAAAAAAAAATTTTTTTTTAATCCTTAAGTCTAATTTAGAAAAAGTATGTATTTTTTTTTTTTTCTAATTTAATCTAGCCCCAAATCAGATCCTGCCACCATCAATCACATCAACAGAAAAATATGTTTTTTCTTTATCCAATAACAATCAGGATCACAATGTGTCCTTTTTACCTCTGTTTTTTTTTTTTTCTTTCTGATTTCCATCAGAAGACTCTTCTACGCTCACATGCTCCTTAAAGCACAATATACTCTGCAGACTTTAAGAAACGGACATGCATCATACTTGGAAACCATCTATGTTACCCTTTGAGGAATAAACAAACATCGCACCTTACGAACTCTTTGGGTTGCCCTTCATTGTATGGGATATATTTCTACTCTAATATCATGCTTTGGGTTGTAAAAACTGATTTCACACGATCAAACGGATGGTGGCTAATTAAATCCCTGAACCATGGTTGAGATGTTGAGTCTAACTACAGCTCAGGTCTCACATTGTAGGCTTCAATTTCGAGTCCAGAGGTCTAGCCAAACACAAGCCGTAGCTTATGGATTCTAACCCCATAACATGGCTCATCAGAACCAAGATGTCGTGATGGTGACGTCATAACATCATCACCCCAATAATCAAAGCCAAGTTTCCTTGTCCGTAAGCAAACCCCTATGAAGACATTGAGATTAACGTAACACATGCAGTTGACCAACTTTTTGTTGCCTGCCCCAAATTCATCCAAGTAGGAGAAAAATATAGCCTTGCTAGCAACAGGACCCATTAATTAATATACCAACGCTCTCTAAAGTCTCCATGGTACGGCATGGCTAGTATAGGTAACAAGTGGTTGGGTTTACCTATATCAACATCCCAGCACATTATTGCCGTGACACCAACCAGACTCGGACCAGAAATCTCAGTCATCTGGGTCCACAAACTTACATAAGTTCTCAGGACAGGTTGGGCATCAAGTTGATGAAATCAACCTAAGCCAGATAGATCTATCATTAGACCGGATGATGGATTTCGATCGGATTAGGTCTACATTAAGCTAATCCGTATGAGATCTATGGCATATTATACCATACCACATGATGATATGCACTCCCGATCCAAAGTCTCCGACCTATTAATTTCTATGCCACATGCCTATGTCTTGCATCTTCATTTAATTAATGTGATAGATATACAAAGACCTAAGGGAGAAAATTTAGGAAGTAACTTATTGATTATTTGACCTTCTTGGCATGCATCCTACTTCTTCTTTTGAGAAAAGAGGAAGGGTTGCTGATCTCCACACAATTTATGGAGATAATAAACATTCACTGGTGGAGACGAGGCGTGGCCGACCTTGACTGACTTTGTTGATAGGTAGAACTTAGTTGGCAACGTGTTGACATATATTCACTTGATGAAATAAATTCTAGCAACCCAAATGATGGATGTGATCAAGATCAAAATGCTTTTAGAATTGTCACCGGATTAGCAGTCAAGCTATGGGCCCAGGCTGATAGCTGAAGTTTTTTGCCTACATGCAGGCCTATATTATATGTAAGGGGCCCATATCAAAGTATCCGGAGAAAAAATCTGGGTGCATTTGATTTTGTGGATAGAAAATTTGGGTGCATTTGATTTTGTGGATAGGATAACAATAAGTTAAGGCTTGGAGGTTGGTGAGGATGGATGCTTCTTGTTGTTGGACCACAGCCACCTTTGGATGCCAAACGATGCCAAGTCAATGAAGATAACCATGACAAGTCCAAGACAGCGACTATGTCTTTTTTAACTTTTTTTTCTTATCCGGATGCAAGTGATACCACTGGACTTGAAGATTGAATAAAATATAGATCAACCAGATTCAAAAAGATTTTATACGCCTATTTGATTGTAATATACCATCACATCGTTGATAAATAAAAACAAGATGTCTTTTCTCAAAATGATAAAAATTGGAAGTCAAATTTCTTTGCAGTACCCTTCCATCAAAAAAAAATTTCTTTGTAGTACATTTATAAATAAAATATTTATTTTATTGAAAATTGCTGCCTTCAAATTTTGACCCAGGTTCATATTTGAATAGAAATATTAAATGATCTTTATCCTTTTTTTTTCTCCTTTTTTTTTTTTGTATCACAACCTTTAGAATAGTGATCCATCACAATCTAGTGAAGAGAGAGTTTGAAATTTATAATGTTCACCTCTAACAATCTAGAATCATAAAAGAATGGCTAATTAATATTAAGTTTAGCTGTCTACAACAACTTGAAACCTAACAATACTTAACCTTAAATTGTAGCTGTCCAATTTTCTGACACGATGAAAAGTGGGGATCATATGTTAGATCTTGCCATCTAGTAACACCAGCCTAAAATTGCAATGCACGTCAGTGCATTTACTTTAACAGCAAGATCTCCTGATGAAGGTTAATGACAACCGTGGCAAAATCTCCGTTTTTTTGGCCTTTTGATTGAAATGAGGTAAGTAAGACACTTCCCTTGTGGAATTATATTACATATAATAGATTAAGACATTGGCTACAAGGCCTTAGTAGAATCAATCTTTAGTTTTAAGGTAACAAGTTTGACAATGCTAGCAGCTGTGCTTATTACATCTAATAAGTATCTTAATTAAGATATCTACAAAGATCGTGATGAAGCCTGTGCATAAATAAAATTTGCCTGGATCTTATCTTCAAGGCTATGATTCATTCCTTGTTTAACGAAACAATCTTCTTAAATCTCAACATGTCATTTCTTATTGTTTTCCTTTCTCACCCTTGGATGCAACATTAATATTGCGTTCGGTAGGCATGTATTTCTCATCTGGTCTTTCCCAGCAGGCAGTAACATGACGAAAAACACCGCAATAAAATTCCAGCCATGTCAATCGATCACTTTTATTGGAGAACAAGGCTAAAAGACGACATTCACCACCCATGTCAGAATCACCGACCTACAAAGAAGACATGTCACAGTTGTAAAGCCATTGTCATGATATCAAGTCTCCGAGTTCTTATTCCAGCTTCCTACAACGTCTCCTGCGTCTCTTCTACTTTCTCTGGTTCACACTTGCTTCACATTATATCATCGGATAAAACCAAATATTTTTGAGCAAATCTAACCAATAAAATATGTGAAAATGGTGCGTCTCCGTCTCGTGACATTTTTTTTTTTACTCGGTTTGATTCATGCAATTAGACGCGTTCCACAAAATGGCCTTTTCCGTGAAGTTTCACCTCGACATTTTAACTCCAAACTTTTTGACCTTTTAACCACGAAGATTAAATTTTGAGGTCATGGAGAAATTTCTTCCATCTACTGCACGAGTTCATCGCGGCTCCACCGCTCGCCGCCCTCATGTTCATGGTGGACCTGATCGATTTTTCTAGGTATGACAAAGACTGTCCATTATTTATAATTTCCTAATCGCAAAATCTCCCGGGAAGGTTCCGATCATAAAGAATGCTGCCCATATACTAACGATCTCACGAATCTCGAGGAAATTATTGGCGTGTTTCCATATGGATGGATGGTGGCCAACAAAGGATGGTCCAAACTGGTGTCAGCCCATCTCGATCACGGCCGTCTGATTGTCAGTTAACACTGGGAAGCCTTGCGCAATGTACATGTGATCATTACAGTGTACTGCGTCGATCCAACGGTCCAGAATCCTGGACTTCATCGAATGCTGACCGCGTTCTCCAGTCCATCACTTGTCGAGCACGAAAACAAGCAGATGGGGAAAGGAGGGGCACAAGGGCGAGGAAAAAGCCAACCCTGCACCTTTCTTTAAATATAAAACAAGGCAAATGGCGATAGGTCGTACGCGGTCAAGCGTTCCTTCTAAGCTCTTTAAAACGACCAGCCAGTGATCCGCACCAAACACCATCTGTCCTCCCTTTTCTTAGCACCGTTTGTGTCTCTTGTTCTATCCTCCCTTTTCTTAGCACCGTTTGTGTCTCTTGTTCTATCCTCTCTCAATTGGAGTGCTTCTTGGTGCTATCTCAGATGGGGAGAGCACCGTGCTGTGACAAGGCTAATGTGAAGAGAGGACCATGGTCTCCAGAGGAAGATGCAGTCCTTAAAAACTATATTGAGAAGCATGGGACTGTTGGTAACTGGATTGCTTTGCCCCAAAAAGCAGGTCTTTTCCTATGTTTCTAAACTGATATGGTTTTGCTACCTTGTTTGTTATATTATCAGTATGGCCTTCCTATCGTATATCCTAAATCCTCGAGTTATGGTTGTTCACCAAATTCTTCTTGTCCATAGTCCACATTTCAGTCCTAATTAAAAAGAAAATTTAGATTTCCTTTTATGTAACAACTTTGCCTCTTCTTCATTTATGGATTTTATCCAGAGTTTATACCGAATTCTTAATTATAAGTTTCCTTTTTTTTTTTTAACCATTTTGCTTAGTTCTTACCAACCAAAATTTCAGTCTTGTTTTCTCCATTTACAAATACTCATTTGCAATATTTACTTCATATATGTTTGTGAAACGAGCCATCTAAGCTCAAAACTCACTTCATTTGATCTCCTTATTCCAGGGCTCAAACGTTGCGGCAAAAGCTGCCGCCTCCGATGGCTCAATTACCTCCGGCCAGACATCAAGCACGGCGGCTTCACAGGGGAAGAAGACATCGCCATCTGCACTCTCTACAACAAAATTGGAAGCAGGTACTACAGACTCTCCACATATATATAATTCAAGTTTTCTACTCCAAACAAATTCACTCATCTTATCTTTTGAAATAGGTGGTCTGTTATTGCTTCCAAGCTGCGAGGAAGAACTGACAATGATGTCAAGAATTATTGGAACACTAAGCTCAAAAAAAAAATGATAAACGGACAAATTAGTCTTCCCACCAACATCACCACCCCCTCCTCCCCCTCCCCTTCTACCTCCACCTCCACCTCCACCTCCCGCATTCACTCGCCGGCACCACCACCCCAACCTCCTCTCCTCCCTGCCACCGCCACCAACACTCAGTCCTACAACGGCGCCGCTGATTTCTCGGTGCGGCTCGACACACGCCTCGGTACCAGCTTTGGATTCCCCTATAAGCTGTACTCGGAGATGGCACAGTTCTCGATGATGGGCCTCATGGATCAACGCGATTTCAGCGGGAGTATGAGCGTGTCCCCGTCGGAGGACATCTCGGCAGCCTCGTCGTCGTCTATCACGGTGGATAACAGCTGTAGCAGCAATGGCTACGTTAATTGGTCTACCGATGGCGTAGGTGGTGATGATGCGTTCCTTTCGGAGCTTGGTTTCGGACCGACTGGTGACTTCTTTGGTGGCTATGGATCTCAGGAGAGGATGGGAGAGGTGTCTCCTTACTGCTATTCGGACCTGGCCACCATATGGGCTGCTAGTGAGACCAAGCCACAAGAGTTCTATCAGAGTGTCGCATATTCGTAGCAAAGCAATGGAATGGAGGAAGTCAGTTAGAAAGATCACAAAGTAGCCGTACACTAATAACTGTTGTTAATTAAGATGCTTTACTTTGTTTTCTTTGTAATTTGAATGTTAGGTTGGGGTGGTATACTGGAAACTTTGATGTAAATGAAGTGAAAAGGATTGGATTTTAGATGGAGGATTTGATGCGTTGGAGTTTTAATTTTTTTTTAAATTAAAAACTAGGTCGTCCTTGTTTTTTAAATTTTATTTGATTTAAATACTTTAAAATATTTTTTTATTGCACAAATCTATCCGAGAATTATGACTTTTCAAAAAAAATTATTGATTTATGAAGAGATATATTTCTAAAAATCATCACACCCACCGTCTTCTCTACGTTACTTCTAAGATTAAGATAGCTTTTTGAAAATAATCTTTTTTTCAAATTTCCACTATTTTATTTTTTTATCTAAATAATTAAAAAAATTATTTTGATCAAGCCTCCCAATAATTATGCATGTTAGAGGAGAACCGAACCGAACTAAATTATTGCATCCCAGGAACGAAATCACCATAAATTCTCATGCAAAGGGTGAACCATATTCTTAGGACCGTGTACGTTGTTACAGGCCTCGATCTAAATGAGGCCTTTTCAATCTTCTAAATTTATTTTAACGTATTATTCTCTTATCACACTATCCTAAGATAATAAAGTACAGCAACATAGCAATTTCTACCATATTCCTCCAACATTATTAATGATGTTCCTATTTCAATTATCTATGGTTAATTCCGATCAAGAACTTCTAGAACGTTTCATGTTTCATCATCTGAGACCTTGTCTTTTGGACCCTGGCAATGAAATGTACATGAGTGAGGCCCCGGTCAGCAGGATTGTTTTTACCTTCCAGCAACCGCTCAGAGGTCACGAAACTTGCATGAGTGGTGGAGCGGCCGGTTCAGAGCCCAGGAAAAGAAAAGAAACGCAGCCGCCAGACGGTTTCAAAACTCCGAAGATTCCCCTCTTCCATTTGCTTCTATATTTTGCCACTTGGATTTTCCCCAATGTCAATAAATATAATGGGCCCATAAGTGCTTCTTATTTGGTTATTTATTATGCTTCCTGGTGGTCTTCATTTTATTTCATGAAAGGAACAACGTGGAGGTTTGAATTTATCAGAGCATCAGTTTCGCAGAACCTTCACTCATTCCCATCAAACTTCTCATATCTCTCCGGAGTTCAATTCCTCTAGAGTCTATATCTCGTAAGGTGATATTTTAATAATATTATATCAACAATGTTGTCGTCTTAGTCACTGACCATTATCAGAACTAATAATTGAGATTTCTTAGTCATAGCTACTGCTTAGATTTTCGTTCTATACGACGGATGCTGTAGAAAGGTATTATTCTTCAACAAGAACAGTATAGTGATGTGGCACCTTCAAAGTTCTATATTTGCTGGCAAAAGATTGTCATTTTGCTAGCACCCAACAAAGACTTCATTTAGCCCATAATATTCTTTTCAATCCTCGTGGTGAATAGTGTTGCATACGTGCACTTAATCATGTTCTATCAACCGAGTATGAAGTGGACATACAGCCTGTTGTGCGTCATGTTAATTAAACTTCATCACTTAAAACAAAATAATGATCCCATACGCCTTGCTTGCAGAAAATGTTCAAAACATGCATTCATGATCAGGGAAATCGGATCCAAGAACACTTCATAAGAAATTTAGACAACATATCGATGTAGCTTTTAGCACATGAATTATTTTCTCAATTTAAGATACAATAAGTGTGATTTCTAAGATAAATGAATATGATGAGAGTGGTTAACTCGGCCGATTTATGCATCCAAATCCCAAACTAAGCTAACCTAGGTTATTTCGTTGATAAGATTTATCTTTGTTGTTATGGAATTCTTGCTCTTGCGCCTATATTCACCTCCAAGTGCTTCCAGTTGTCATCAATCTCATTTCAACAATGCTTTTTTATTTAATGATTCCCTCACTCTAATTAAATCCATAGACGCATGTTATTTTATGGGCTACAAACACCAAAAAATGAACTTATGTTATTCTAATATAATCCTAATCTATACATTTTGCAAGCGATAATGCTTCTTAATTTTTGCAACGCAAATGCCATCCCATCCTCATATTTAATACAGATGCACTACTTTTAAGTTACACAAGACGTACATTACAATCTTGACTAGCTTCCAGAAGTTCTGACTTTTTTTCCTAGAGCACGGACATCATGTTAGGTGATTTATCTCATGGTGCATTAGATGAGTCATCTGAACCTCAAGTGTGTGAGAGAAGATTCGTGTCGGCCAACCGGTTTTGACTGGATCCTGCAATAATCTTTAATTAGATCTAGGATTGGCTAGACATTGCTTGAATATTATCTGAGTGCTGGACTCTTCATTTAATTATTAACTAGACCATTTGAACAAGATGAATAAGATAAATTAATAGGTTCACATGTTTTAGCTAAGCATGTCTTGTGTAGTCTAATGAAATAAAACTCTAATGCAACTCAAAGCCAAAGTCCTCTGCATAGCACCAGACAAACAAACAAACACCCTAGGCAGGCAGTCACACTAAGGTATCAACATTCCATTTCATTGGTCTAGGAAACAAACACATTTTAGTATTTGGACCACAGCACTCGACACATTTCAAGTTCGATAAATAGTCCTTTTAAAACATGTAATATAACAAATTACATGGACGCATGCTAGTGTAATTGTGCTAACAAAGATACAAAAACATGCAGGCCGGTCGGTGAGAGATTAGTCGAGGAATGGGACCCTTAATTTTTTCCCTTTAATTAACGAATCTAGACAGGAGAGATGATGGTGGTTGGATTGATCTTTTTAATATCTTAAGAAGTTGTTTGGTCTCATGATCACGAATCTTTCTCTAAACATGCAGACGAGTGGTGAGTTCAGTACAAAGTGACGGTCGATCGGCTGTGTTTTGGAGTGGATGGAATATCCAAAATCAAAAAGTTCATGGCTTTCAGCCTTAAACAGTGGGTGAGGCTTAACTTTAATTGGGCACATGGAGCTATAACATGAGCAATATACAAAATAAACTGAGCCTATGGAGAAGGCAACAAGTGCACATGATTATAGTTTTTAGAAACATTAATGAAATCCTGTAGATAGGATCAATTTATATGATTCAACATGGAAATGTTGCTTCTTAATTCAATAGGGATGTAAAGTATTTGTGTATTCTAAACAGCTTGTTCAGTTGTTCATACTCACTCTCCCAACCCCAACAAAAAAGGAAGAGAGAAAAAAAAGAGAAGAGCTTGTACGCATACATGAGCTAGGCTGACATTTCTCTAAGGTGAGAATTGTAATTTTGTTTTTTTTTTTGTTTTTTTTTGATATTTTAATCTCTAGTCTCCCATCCCATATAACCAAAGTAGCAGACATGTCGCTTTACTTGTCCATCTCCACACATTTCTCACTGTTGCAAGCCCCAATTGTCTGTTGAGGAAGGAATATCTTGTCCTATACCTATCAACCCTTCCTTCCATTTGGTGGAATTACAACCTTCCCATCAAATTTTTCCTTCTCTTGTGCAGACCCCGTTCATTGCAAATCCAGGGTTCTACGTACTGCAATTGAACTTTGGCAGAAGCTACAAGCAGAGGACGTCTAAGGGATAAAAGGATGCAATTATGTAGCCTTTTCTCTGAAAAATGGTCGAACATTGCAAGGTTTAATAAATACCAACCAATTACTTAGCCCTTTCTCTGAAAAATGGTCCATCATTGTAAGGTATAATAAACACTCAAGCTAATACCTGGATTTTGAAGATGCAATTTATAAAATGTGATTGTAACAATATATTAAAGGTGGACGTCATTTAATAAGAAACAATGGGTCTTTAAAGTAGAACATCGCCACGTTCTCTCCTTCTCATGGTTATCCGCTCCTCTGGCCTCCATACGAGTAGCTCTAGCATACATGTCCTATGGTCACATAGGAAGCAAGAAGACAAACATTTACAAAGGAAAAATACCTAAATCTAGCTCATTTTGCATTGGTCTACACAGCAATCTAATTTCTTTTTTAATGAAAAGAGTTATGTATAATTGCAAGGATCTAATCACGACCCTGTATTTAATGACACTTGTTTATAATATCTAAACTAAAAAGAAAGGAATAATTTTATATTCAATACTGATGGATGAAATTATATCCTACATCAGATACACCACATCAGTGATACACCACATGAATAATCTAAAATGAGATAAAGAAAGCGACGATCCGGAACAAGCCGTATGACGAATGAGACCCATAGAAATGAGAAATTCGATCAAGTGTAGTGCACCATTGACATAATACATCTGGTGTAGCATATAATTTTTCCATGTCTCGATCATCCACAAGTCCACTAATTAAATCTACAGCAAAACTTTATTTAGATTATATTCTCCAAAATATAAGCAACTTTCAAGATTGCCCCTTTCCCTGATGGACTTCGGTTCGTAAATAGCCACTGTAAAACACCAAAAAAACCCAGTATTGAATACTGTCATGCCACCTGACACTCACATCAAACAAGTTCCATGTGTTCTTACCAAAAAAACAAAAAAGCCATGCACATATGAGATATGCAGGATATTCATGCATATTTTGTTTAAAACCTTGATCCATGGTTCATTTTTCCAAGGTCACAAGGTCAGTGACTTGTGAGGACGCATGCGGCCGAAGATGAGGTTACTTTCTTTGAGGAAGCTGCCTTTCTTTGAACAAGTGATGCAGTCAATGCACACGTTACCTTGACATTTGGAACCCCTCTTTTTTTTTTTTTTTTGTTCAATCATGCAACATGCAATGAATTGTTTAGAATTTGTAGGACTCCAATTTTCGGCTGTAAGGCTTGAGATGTGAAAGTGCGAGCCAGAAGGCAACATCATCCCATAAACGACATGGACAGGATCCAGCACTTTGCTGGAGCAAACAATGGATGGAAGACAAAGGAGGAGCACAACTTTAGAAATTCTTGCCTTGTTTGTGATCAATTCCCGGTATACTCCTGTACGATTAAAAACCATTTGTCCTTTACTTGTAGGAACCTTCCTATCTTTCAAAAGATTCTACCATAATTGACTTCATTATGGATTACTTTTTAAAGCAGGCCGTAAATTAGCCTGTCCATTGGCTTACTTGTAATAGATTGCCTTTATTTTTTTATTAAGGGTAACAAAATTTTTGGAGGCTGAACATGAACTTGGGTCGGGATATATCGGTGTGGCAGATGCGGCTAGATGTATTTATTCAAGAGCTTTATAAATTCAAAGATCTGTGAAAGGTTGTTTCTTGCGAAATATTCAGAAAAGGCCTCAAACAAGATTCATGGGCAGAAAGTTAGCAGAATCCCTCCCTCACATAAACTTCAGTGTCAAGTGAGGTCAATTAGCCTTCATTTTGGGTATTTAATTTGCTCATTATGAAGCAACAGTTAATATGTGGATGCAAAATCTTAGCTTAATTTGCCTGTCTTTGTCGCCCTCATAATAAAAATTAGCAAAATCTTTGTTTCAGGCCTCAGACAAAACTCATGGGCCGAAAGCTAACTAAATCCCTCATATAAACTTCAGTACCGAGTGGGGCCAATCAAGCTTAATAATTTGCTCACAATGAAGTAAGACGTAATTTCTGGATACAAAATCTTAGCTTAATAATTTGCATGTCTTTCTCTCCCTCGTAATGAAAATTAGATTGGGTCTTGGCTCCTGGTATTTATGAAGATGCCAAGAATTGGTCAGCTGATCTAAACCACTCAAATGATGCATTTTATATTCAAGCCATAGTTTGGTCGAATCCTTAACATAAACACTCACGAAAAGTGAGCCAATTGAAATGGTAGCTTGATAAGCCCCTTCGTCCATTTGTCATGTTAAAGTCAATCGCAATGACTTCTTCTATTATATCTATCACTTTATATTCGGCCTTTCAAGTTTAACAATCATTTTGCTTGATTGTATCTATCCGTAGGCCGTTCCAAGTCAATGGACAAATCATATTATGAGCAGCTTGAACATATTAAAACTATGATGTTATTTATGTAGACAGCATACTCTTTTCTTCACTTATTCTGAACAAAATTTGGTGAGTAATGTGAGTTCCGCCTTTTATTCTTCTCCTTCTCAAAATAAATAAACAAATATTAACATACATATTTCCTAAAGAAATCAATTAATTGCAATCATTGGGTTTGAGATTCCCTCATGAGATGATAGTTTCACAAATATAGCTCCTTTCACGTACAATGTTTTCCTCACTGTATAATTAATCTATATAGTAATCAAATATTAGGTTATTAGTTGCTCAGGTTTGAATTCTTTCATTACAGTTCAAAAATGGCATATTTCGTTCTCACTTTTACTAGTGCATAAATTTTTTGGGTGGAAATCAATGATTCTGATCCGTTTTTCCCTTTAGGAAATCTTATTTGTTTAATATCTTGTCTCGAAAAAAATAATAATGATGCCTGAATTTATGTAACTTCTTCAAACTTAGAACTTCAACTTTTCATATTCAAGTTGGATATATTATCTCATTTTATCAATAGTTGGGCTTCAACAATCTCCAGACGTCGTCTTTTTAAATAGCTAGAAGGGTGCCAACCAAGTCATGCACCCATTTCAACTATCTAGAAAGGTGGTCATTTAAGAAGTAAATTTGGTGGAAAAAAAATATATGCGGTACGAAGCATGAAAGGCCAAACACAATTCCTTGACACTCTAATTGCATTCCTTTCTTTTTAGCGCACCCTCTTTCGTAGATAGGCTTTCTTCCCGATCCTACCCAGAGGTGACATACATCGCTAGCTTTTGAAGACAGGTTTCAATCAAGTTCGACTAGCTTGAACGAAAGAGTAGAAAAAAACCGTAGAGATAAGCTCATCTTTCAGAGGAAGGCAAAAAATGCGCTTTACGAACGAGTATAAAAAAGTTTCATTTCAAGTCTTTTCTTTACCCATTTTATTTTTGCTAAGACTGCACTGTATATAAGATATTTTTCCTACCTCACTAACTGGGGAGTAGTGAATATGTAATAGGAACTGAAAAGGACGAGTAACTTGTATGAAATACTCACTGTTTCTCCCTAAGGTTTCTAAACTAGAGTAGATTTCAGACAGAAAAGCAAGATTGGTGGGTTCTGTTCACAAAACTTCTCCATTATATCGTAAGTACTTTTCCCACGTGGAAGTGGGATTCGATTTTCCTCGAACATAATAACCAAAGCATGGATGGATTTATAAATACATGGTTATTGTCATGCAAAATATTAAAGCATCATTTTTATGTATTCTCACGCAACTTTGTATCTGTTCTCCATACCTAAGTCTTTTTAAATAGCCAAAAGGGTGCCAAGCAAGTCTGGCACGATCCAAAAGTCTAAGGTGCCCATTTCAAACATCCAGAAGGTCGTACTGAGAAGCAAATTTGGCAGTAAAAAAATTATGCCGTACAATGCGTGTACGGTTAAACATACGAAATTTACCAAAGCATGGTTGGATTTATAAATACATGGTCATGGACATGTATGCTTACGCAACATGTGCAACGACTAAGAAATATAATCCATGCGCGTGCAGCTTTTTTAGTCATTCACACATGAAGACTTAATTGCAATTCGAGAGGAGAAAATGACCTGTGGTGGCAAAAATTATAGTAAATGGAATGAATGGTCTTCTTCTCAAATGAGTAAAGGACGAGGCTTAGAAAAAGGTGATGCATGGTGTGGTCATTGAAGTAGATATGCATATAGTTTATGATAGAAACAGATGGCCCTATCTCTCTGGAGCTTTTGCATCACCATGGCTTTCATGATAAATTTACTGAATCGATTATGAGTTGGGCATGAACTGAAGTTTCTTGACCCTTGTTAATGGTTCATTTCCCAACTGGTTATTTCTACTCGTCTATGAAACGAAGGGGGATGCCATCTCTTCTCTTTTTTATTCATTCTCTGCTGCTGTTGAGGAATAATAATCCCATATTGGATAAGTTAAAAAACTCTTGTTGGCTGAATATAGGATGTCGTGTTGATGCTGTCTTCTTGGACTAATTTCCTTCCTTCGACCTCTGTGGTTGGTCTTCTCTAATAAGTTTGCTTTGACGTTGCCCTCCCCTTGTGCCAAAAGAAAAAAAAAAAAAAAAAAAAAAGGCCAATGACCAATATGCTTGAAGTATAGGCCTAATATGCATAACTTTGGCCCATTCAGGGTGCCACGACTAACGCCCGTTTGGCGTATCATCCAGGCCTCCGAGGGATGCAAGTGGGAATGATAGACTTAGATCCAATCCAAGTCCAACCTGGATTATATTGTTCCAAAATTGCTTTGTACTCGAGAGCAAGATCCAGGAATTTCTTTTTTTTTTTTTGCTCCTTGAAGAGATTATATTGTTCCAAAAGTGCTTTTAATCTAAATGGACATGAATCTCCTAATATTTAGTTCGTTTTTCCTTCGAGCACGAAGGAAACACGGACCTATTCAAACCCACCAAATGATGGGTCTCGTCCAAGTCTAAATGTTAGACTTGAGACTTGAGAACCAAGTGAACTATTTAGCAGGCGGTCCTGACATTTTTTAGGCCCAAGGCCAAATAAAAAAATGAGATTTTTTTATTAAAAATTAATATATTTTAAATATTAATTATTATTAAAAAATTAATCTACATATATTTTATAATATAAATTTTTTTATAATTTTTTTATAACCAATATTTGATAATAATTCTTCCTTAATAGATAGCATAGCTAAACCATTTAATCTTTCTTATAACATCGTTGATTGTAAATATAATTTTAATAATTTTAATTTTGAAAAACTTCTTTCAATAGAGGCAATAGTGACAGATATGGTCAATAATATTCTATATACAATTGATGCATTTGGATAATAATTTATTTTATTAATATAATTAAATATATCAATAGCAGTATTTTTTTCTTTTAGCATAATTACTTTTACAACTTTTAATTCTAAAAATAAATCAATCCCATCAAGATCATAATAATTACCATTTGTTAAAATATTTTGAAGATTAAGACAAGATTTTTTCAAACTTTCTTCATCCAATGAAATTAACATTTTGAAATCAAATAAAAATTTAAAATTATTTTCATATAATTAAGATTGTTCAAACCTATATTTCAATGAAAAGATAGCTTGATCTATTAAATATAAAAAATATTTAATTTTAAATAATTTTTTAAATAATTATTCAATATCTACATTAATATTTTCATCAAATTATCTTTTTTTTTTACTTGATGTTTTATATAAAATATACAATCAATTTCCATCTCATTTGTAATTTTTTTAGCTGAAATCATGGCAGAAGTAAAGTCAGTTTTTCTATATCTTTCAAAAAATGAAATTAATCCTTTGAACTGATCAATGGCAACATTTATATGTATATCCTTAGATTATAAATTTTTGCTAACTAAATTAACAGTAAATAGTATATCATACCAAATAATCATTTTTAATAAAAATTTAAAATTTTCAAACTCGTGTGTTGCTAAAGATTCAGTTTCACTCTTTGTTTTTGGATCCTTACAAATTTTAGCTAATTGATATAAAGCTTTTTTTATTTGTGGAGTTTGAAATCTTATTGCTTTGACACTCTCAACGTGACTTTTCCAACATGTTAACACAATAGCTTTAATGTTAAATTAGATATATTATCAAGTAAAATTTTTCATCTCTTTATAAAACCACTAAATGCATTATACATATATTGTATCACATCAAAAAAGTTTTAGCTTTACTACAAGATGAAGCCACATCACAAAATATTAAATTAAGACTATGACAAGTACATGGTGTATAAAATACTCTAAGATTTATTTCTAATAATTTTTTTATACTCTTTGATTTTTTCCTTTCATATTAGATCCATTGTCGTATCTTTGTCCTCTTATATCATCAATGTTTAAATCAAGAATTTCTACAATAAATTATAATTCATTAAAAAGGTCTAAACTTGATGTATTATCCACTTTTAAAAATTCTAAAAAGTATTCTTCTACTATTATTGGTCTTTTTGAAATATTCACATATCGTATGATCAAAGATATTTGCTCTTGATGACTTGCATCTGGAGTACAATCAAATATAATTGAATAATATTTTACTTCTTTAATTATTTTAATTATTAAATTTTTTATATTAGATGCTAATGTAATTACTAACTCATCTTGAATTTTATGACTAAGATAATGATATTAAATTTTATTATTTTGAATACGTCTAAGATGTTCTTACATAATTGAATCAAAAATAATAATTATTTCAATTAATCGTAAAAAATTACTATTATTATTTTGATAAATCTTTTCATTTGTTTCACGAAAAGCTAGAAAAATTTGATAAAAAAATTTAATGACAGCTACTATTCTTAATAGTACTTTTTTTCAATGTTCCTTCTCTTTATTAATTTGCTCTTGAATATGTTTATCAATTATTTAATTTTTTTTTAAATTTATTATACAAATCAATTCAAGTGGTCATATTATGAATGTGATTATTACTAGTTTTATAAGCTTTAAGTTTTTCACTAAGGTGTTTCTAATATCTAAAGCCATCACTTGCTAATTGACTTCTACTATTATTATCATTTGATTTAAATAGCTTACAACAAAAACAAAATAATTTGTCTAACATTTTTGAATACACCGACTATTTTCGATCATATTACTCTCTATTTAGTAAAATTCTATTGTAATATGTTAAAAAAAATATCTATTATATTGATCAAGAGGAAACTTTATATTAATATCTTTTTTGAAACTATTTTTAATTAGTAAATCTCTAAAACTTGTATCAAGGCTATCCCATATTCTAAGATCATAAATGTCAAAAGTATTTGATTCATTTGATTTTTCATTCATTAAATTTTTATCACCACTAATGATATCATCCATGCTATTAGTATTATCATTAGTATTATTATCATTATTAATAATATTATTATTATTATCTAATTCACAAGTAACATTTGTATTTTCATTGATAAATTCACTAGCAATATTATTTGAATTCTCAACTACATCATTTTTTTTACTTATAATAAATTTATCAAGACCTCCTTTTAATGATGGAGTCAATTATTCTTGTTTTCTTTTTTTCTTAAGCTTTTCATGACCCGAAGGATATTTTTTAAGCATCATTTTTATAAATAAAATAATAAATATTAGCTAAAATTAGTAATCAATAAATTTAAAGTTTGAAACAATAGAACTTGATTTAAAGCCTTTTGATAGAATAATAGAACTTGCTTGAAGAATTTTTTGATAGAACAAAATTTGAGCAAAAGCTACTATAATTGTAATAAAAATTTAAATCTAAAAAATAAAATATGATAATTAATCAATTATTTTAAAAATAATTATATAAATAATTATAAAAGATTTGAACCATAGCAAAATGAAAAGCTGAGAAGATCAGCATGCTATAACAAAACATACAGCACATCCATTAAAAAAAAATACTATGCTTCCCCTGTTATGTCACAACAAACAAATCCATGCAAATATGCAATTATATTATGTAGACTATTTTTTTTTAATTGTATGGACTATCTTTTCTTTTTTTTTCTTTTCTTTTTTCCTTCTTCTTCTTTCACAATAAAACTTTTTTTTTCCTTCTTCTTCTTCCACGGTAAAACAGAGGAGAGAGGACTCTTCTCTTTTCTTCAACGAAACAGGGGACTCTTTGTCCCCTTATTCCTGAGGCAAGGCTGCAAGGGAGATCCTCCTCTCTGGCCAACATCGTCCACAATCGAAAGGGCGGTACCCGACGATCGGACGATGACAACTATAGGCTCCGATGACCGATGGCGGCCCAACGATGCCGGAAAGATCAAAAAAAAAAAAAAAGGAGAACTTGCTCAACTAAGATTTCAAAAATTTTTTTGACAATAAATTGACAAAAACTCAAGCTCAAAATCCATAGCAGATTGAAGAAGGAGGATTGAAGAGATTTACTTGGCTTTTTGATGGATTTTGATTTGATTTTTGGTGTCTAAAGCAAGGAAGAACTATTGGTGAACAACAGAACAAGGAGAAATCAAGAAAATTTTTATGATGATTTTGTGATGAAAAACTAATAGAAGATCAAGACTTTTAAATAAATTTTTAAACAGATCTTTGATCCTTTGAATATCTCTAGTGCAGGGCGATGAGAGCTGAAAAATCGTTGGAAACCGTTAGGAGAACGACGTTTGGTTTACCAAAAAAAAAAATTCAGGGGCCTAGAGAATTCAAGGGCCTGGGGCAGTCGTCCAATTTGACTTGCCTCAGGGCCGGCCCTGCTATTTAGTCTTGTTGCAGAAAGCTGATTATTTGCATCCTCAAAGTTTATTTGGAGCCATGACATGAGAATTGGTATTATAGCCAGAGTTTGCACCCATCATTAGGGAGTTGGTGGATTGTGAAGATGCTAGTCAGGTGTCAATGGATTCAGATATTTAATATGCGAACATAATCAGCACCCAAAACATTTACGGTTGATTCAATCGCTGACCTCCCACCATCACCATGTTATATTCCTTATGCTAAATTGATAGCAGTATGAAATGGAATTAAACGTGTAGTTTTACATTACCATGCTTTACAATTATAGGTTGAAGGTGACTCAATTGCTATCATCTTACTGTTGACCTCGCATCACAATCATAAATCTCTTTCTAACCCACTGTTGCAGGATATCTTTGGATGGCGACACACCTTATTTGCATTTTCAGCTGCGCACATAAGGAGGACAAGTAATACAGTAGCTGATTGAGTAGCCGTTGGTGGACTTGAGCGTAGGTTTTGTATCATAGGATCAAAGGTTACTTAGGCCCTCTTGGACCTTCAGTATCCCTCGCGGAAAGATGTGTATACATTATAAGTATGTGTTACTCTTCTAACTTTGGCTTAAGCCATATTTGTATCATATATATATATATATATATAGGAAAAGACGCTGCAGATTAAAACACAAAACTATCTGAAGGTACCCAACCTTATTTGGCTCGATTCCAAAGGCCATCGTGTGCCGGTTTCACGACGCCAACCGCTCAAGTATGCCGATTTCCTCGCCCTTCTCCGGCTCAACGGCTTTTCCGTCCATTCAAAGGAAACCGCGTCACAGCCCAACTGTACGTATGGGGCAAAAAGAAAAAGCCATCGCCGGTTGCCACGTTTCGAGTAGTGATTGGTTTCCACGCCATGACCCCACATCGTTCCCTAAACCATCCAGTATGTCCATTCCATATGGTCTGGAGAACAATTTGGTAACGTGTTTGGGCTTTATAACACAAAGGTACGACAACAATCGTTTTACCTCTTGGCTCCAATTCAAGAAATGAAGCGAGGGAAGGTGGAAACTCGCTGTCCCTCTTCCTTCCCTTCCCTTTGTCACTCTTCTTCCTCTTCCTCACGAATTAATCTCGAGAGGAAACGAAATATTCGGAGGCGAGGCGAGATCCGAAATTCGGAACCCCAAACCCTAAGGAGGTGGAGGAGGGGAGGGAAGGGAGGGGAAGATGAGCGTGATCGATATATTGACGCGCGTCGACGCGATCTGCAAGAAATACGACAAATACGACATCGAGAAGCAGCGCGCGGAGAACGTCTCCGGCGATGACGCTTTCGCCCGCCTCTTCGCCGCCGTCGAGTCCGACATCGACGCCGCCCTCCAGGTCCTCCTTCTCATTCTCCCTTCTACGGTTTCTTTCCCCTGATCTTCGCTTAGATGCGCATCCTATCTCGATTCACGATGGACTGAGTGGTGAAGCTATTGTGTAGAAATCGGAGATGGTGGCGCGGGAGAAAAACAGGGCGGCGGCAGTGGCGATGAATGCCGAGATCCGGCGCACCAAGGCCCGGTTGACGGAGGAGGTGCCCAAATTGCAGAGGTTGGCACTCAAGAAGGTCGGCTTCTTTGTCATTCTGTTCCTTTTAATTTAATATTTCCGGAAAATTAGGGTTTTTGTTTTAGTTTCTGCCTTTCGAATTGTAGATTTTGGTATGTTGAGAAACAATGCAGCTTTCGGTCCAACACACACAGACACACACACAAAAAAAAAAAAAAGAGAGAAGCAATGCAGCTACTTTGAGTGTTCCGTGAATCGTTTCATTTCGTATTTGTGTAAATTTGGAAATAAATTTTGATTACTTTCTATCCATTTTCATGAATATGGTAATTTATTATCTCTATGTACATGTTCTTCTGGATTGATGGAAATAACTGAAGTAATGAACTTGCAGGATGGTTTCAAGAATTGAAGACCTACTTACTAATTGAAGTGGGCAGGTTTTTGATTTGTATTGCGTAGTAGGAGGGGGTTAGGGTTCAGAATGAGAATTGAAAAAGTATCAAATATTTGGGTTTTGTTGTTTGGGGCAAGTGGGTTTGGACGCTTGATGATTCCATAGGTTTTCTGAAAGAGATATTACAAGGAATTACAATATAGCTGTGGGTTTTGGGTATCAACTACCAAGTCAGTCGATAGTGGTATTGAATGCAAGTTGGAACCATTTGAAATTGGTGTTTTTATCTTGATAGGTATTGTAATTTGATCCTTGTTGGGTAGGTGCTCTTTTATTTAAATCTTGTTGAAGGTGCTCTTTTCAAGAACCTTCTAGCTGGCCTTCATTATGACAGTTGTGATTTTGATTGCCAAAAGATTGATCTGGGAACAACTTTTGCTGTCCTGGACATGGATGTTGCCTTATGGAGTGCTGTAAACCTGTCGCACCATTGACTCTTCATGAAATTTTATGAAATGATTACAAGATTAACGTTTATGTATGGATGCCCAAGTAAAAGTTCAATTTATAATGGTGATGATACTTGTTGTCCTAGGTGTGATAGAGTATTTCTTTTATACATTCTCATATGTACATGATTTGTATGTGAAGCCTGACTCTCTCGATGAAGCTTAATTTCTTGTTATCTCTTTGTTTTATGCACATTTGAAATTGGGGAACCACCCTTTCTGATTAGTTAGTTTGAAAACTAAATTCAAAATTGAGCCATAAAGAATCTGTATTTCTTTCTTAGTTCCACCATATCTATTTTCAAACATAAGGGGATAATGTTAACATTTTGTCTTATCTGTCAAACTATTAATACTCAAGTTATTTACTGCACATATTGTCTCAATTGGTTTTTGGATCTTAGAAGTCTTATTCCTCCATTGCATGCATGATTGATGCCTAGTTACTAATTTGTATATCTAACTAGAATTTAAATCCAGTACTCTTACATATTGATAGTGAATCTCAATATTAGGAAGCTATAGAATCGGTCATTGAACTGTCTCAGAATTTACAAGTTCCATGACTGTTACATATTCATCTAATGTAATTTGCTTTTGACTTTTTAATAAGTTGTGCTTTGCTTAAAATTATGTTTGGTAAAACAGCGGATGCATCTTACAACATTTATTTTGTTGTATATTTATTTGATTTAAGTCTATTACAGGTCAAAGGTCTTTCAAAAGAAGAACTTGCAACACGGAATGATTTGGTTCTTGCACTACCAGAGAGGATCCAGTCAATTCCAGATGGGAGCACAACTGGCAACAAACAAACTGGAGGCTGGACTGCTTCAGCTTCTCGCCAAGAAATTAAATTTGACTCAACTTCAGGTTATCAGTTTTTGGCTTGCTAAAGGCCTACTTATTTCGATATTATTTGCAAACTTCTAGATAAAAGTAACAATTATAGAGATTATGCAACCAAATTACACTATGTGAATGTTTATTATGTTTTGTATCTAGAATCTTGTGCACATCTATTTGGCTTCTCTGAGTGTTATTTTTGTAAGTTTGCCAAGGTTGCTAGATGTCTTGTTAGCGGACGCTATTCGATCCTCTAGACAAGGTTTTAAATCCCGTGGGATAGGACTGTTCCGATTTTTTCATAGTATCGCCACCGTCCCATCCCGTCCGGATACGTGGGATAAAAGATGCCCCAAGACATCCTGTTTAGGATGTTGGGATGCTAGCGGGATGGCCCTATCCTAACACATGGGATGGTATCCTGTCCCAGTGTCCCACGAGACGTTCCACTGGGACCTGAATTCTTGCCTCTAGATGGTATGTGTATAGAATTTCCAAAATGACCAGATAGATTCCTAAGTTTCCCTTCTAAACTTATATTGGCATGCGCACACAATTGATGACAATCTCATTTTCAGTCACTGACACTGAAATCAAATAAGATAATATTACTTTGAAATGGTTATGCAGTTACTTCTGACAACTGTAACAAAATTCATTTGAAAACAATAATAAAACCATTTGTTTTGAGTACTTTGGAAGTAGCACTACATAAAGTGGGGTCAGGGCTAAGATGAAATATGATACTGCAGCTAATTTTTTGACCAGTGGTATTTGTAGCATGTAGCCATGTACTGATGAAGGCTGGTTAACCATTTTTTTTTATTTAAAGTCGATTTGTGTTAATTAGGAGTTAATGTGTCCATTTTTCAAAATGAAATTTTGATTCATTGTTAGATAACGATGTGGCAAATGGAATATCTATGAGCAACCAGAAATACAAACGAGAGCCCTTGTTTTGTATGAAGATGGCTAAGGGCAAAAAACTGAACGAATATCATGTCTAAGGCTTGTGGTTGAATAAAAAATTTGTGTCAAATATTTGCAATAATTAAAGAATCTGGTTTATTATGGAAATAAAGCTGTTACGGTAGATGGCCATAGTTGTTAGACATACTATCATGAACATGTAGAGGCCAGTAAGGAATTCTATATCTAGGGTTACTGACATCAACACTGCTATTTGTACTCATCTCTTAGAATAGGAAGTCTGTTAGGATGGAAGAATTATTCATATTACTGCTGTTAGCTGGTTTATAGATAACAAATTGGATTACCTTAGCTGTAAGATTTCACTCTTTCACTCTTGATAATGGTTGTGGCTCTCAAATGCTCTCATACTTAACTACCTAGAATTTTCTAGCATCTGTGTCACATGCACTTTATAATATAACCCCAACATGCTTTGCCATGCTTGCAAAATCCAGCTCCTGCTCCATTCCTGCCACCCCCTCTTTTTTCAAGTCAATATTATTTCATTGCTGCCAGCATCTGTTATAATTAGTTATTTCGACCATAATATTTCATTTTACAAGTTTGTTTATCGTTTAATTCTTGTATTCTGTAAACCAAATAAGTTGATGTTCATTATTTTATATTACAAATGTTATTAGTTTATGCCACATTCTAAAGTCTGCCGTGCCTTTTCCTGCTCTCACATCAGCGTCTGCTCATATGTGTCCTAATTCAGGCAATTGAGTTGAATATGAGAGCAAATGATGGTTCCTAACCTTTTCTTCTTTTCTTTCTTTCTTTCTTTCTTTCTTTTTTTTTGAAATTAATGTAGATGGAAGATTTGACAGTGAATACTTTCAGCAAACTGAAGAATCAAACCAATTCAGGCAAGAGTATGAGATGCGCAAAAAGAAACAGGCAAGTATTTTTGTAATTATACCTTATTTCATTATTGACTTCTGGTTTTACAACTACAACATGTTAAATCAAACATTCCATATGCTTTGCAAAAGCTTATCTATTAGAATGCTTTTTAACAAGGTCTCTTTAGAAAAGCAGTTTTAGCTCATATTTGGATGGATATCCTAATTTTAGATTGCATTATTGCCTTTTATATATTTTCTTTCATCTTACTGGTCCATGTCTTTCTTAGAATTTAATCGAATCCTCACATTTTTTCCCATCCTGACATGTGGATCTTATCCTTGGTCTACCCTTCTACTTCTTTGAGTTGACTCTGTGTATGCATGCAACGAAATTTCACATCATTGAATTTTGCTTCCAAATACATTTGGCATGCATACAACACGCCCAGTCCATGTCATCCAATTCTGCCCAAGCTTCAGACTTCTTTTTCTTGCATTGAAGAGTGTTTAATTCTGTTCATTGACTCAAGTGTGTGAACAATGGTCCCGTTTTTTCCCTTGGATAAATATCATTTCCTTTTCTATATTCAACTTTTCATAGTTCTGCCATGTTAGAATTCTCAAATTCGGTCTGTTTCACTATGAATCCTTTATGTTTGGTCTTTCATGTTTCATGTGGGCATGATCATTCTTGACATGCCATAGTCGTCTTGTGTGACCTTTTCACTCTCATCTTGGTTTTTCGTTTATGTTACCTTTTTTGCTGCTCTGATCATTTTTTCTCTGAGTTGCTTACCTTTTTACAAGCTACATGCCTGGTGATTGAATTATGATTGACATTGTCTCACTTTGTTGATCCTTGGGACACAAGCATCACTGTTCATTCTCTAACCTAACTTTCATTGGCAACTCAACATTCTAAATAAACTTTTGGGTGTGTCACTGATTGGGTTTGGACTGGTTATATTTTGCAGCATGATGATTCTAGGAGCACATCTTTGTCTAGTAAGCATATGGTTTTTAGAATAACATTTTACTAAGAAATCTCCTTGCTAACGGGGTTGCTAATGTTGTTGCAGGACCAAGGCTTGGATGTTATATCTGAAGGTTTGGATACACTGAAAAACATGGCCCATGATATGAATGAGGTTGGCTGTTGCTTGTTATACATGCTAGATATTGTGAGAGATTACGGAATTACCTCCTTACTTTATCAATGCAGGAACTGGACAGGCAAGTCCCTTTGATTGATGAGATTGACACAAAGGTTGGATGTTCTGCCTTTATTAAAGTCATATACTTTTAGGACAAAACTTAGCTTTGTTATGCATTGATGAGTATGTGTCTTACAGGTGGATAAGGCTACTGCAGACCTTAAAAATACTAATGTGAGACTGAAGGAAACTGTTAACCAGGTACCCTTTATTCTATTTCTAAATGGCATCTATGCCTTGTCAACATGCAAGCTGATTAGATTCAAAGTACTTCTGGTTTAGCTTTAGTGAGTTTGCTTTTGAATTTGTTTCAGCTGAGATCCAGTCGCAATTTTTGCATTGATATCATCCTGCTTTGTATTATTCTGGGAATTGCTGCTTATCTATACAAGTAAGTTTCTTTTGCGCTCGATTTTCAATAATTGTACTTATCTAAAAATAGTTGTTTCGGTTTTTCCTTCGGTATAATCCCAAAAGAAATGCTTGTAAATGTCACATTGGTTTATTTATATATATTGGTAGAAACCACGTTGAGTGTTGATGCTTGAGACAGTGATTAATTTTTTAATCATGTATAACTTTCTATTCCTCTCTCTATCTTGATGTTTTCATTGTTGGCATTGTGGAATTTTTCATATGACATGTTCTGCTCGGCACCTCTATGGTTTCTGCATACAGGGTTGGCACCAGGTGTTGGATTTCCTGAATAGGAATGATGACATGAATATATATGCATGTGGTTGCATTGCATGTACATATTACAGTTACTTGCTTCTTACAAATAATAGTAAAATATTACTCAGGAGACGGATTGCAGATCACATCCAAGTCGGTGTGGTAACTCAATTGACAAAGTATATAGCTTATAGAAAGAACCTATGAGTTTGTATGTGCAGTGGAACCATTAGTTGAAGCATATATCCGCCACAATATTTTCCTTTTATTTCTTAAAAATTTCTGATGTTTTGCAATTATATTTAGTATTCAGTTGGTGGAGTAAAGTTGAATATTATCTAGCAATGCTAGTCCTGCTATATACAGACATTCTTTAAAAACTCTAAGGCATGATAACCATCTGACATTCAAACATCCATAGGCCCTATAATAATCACGTAGTGGTTTGATTTTTTTTTTTTTTCCTCATTGATATATTTTAGTCTTGTGAAATGGAAGAGAAGCCATGTGCTTCTATTAATTAAAAGTCAAAAGGCCACTAAAACATGTCCTATTAACCTTTTGCTGGTAATCATTTGATATTTCAGCATTAAAATCATACGCAGGCTTTTCACTATTTATAGTAAATAATCATGTTTATACAGATCCATTGGTTTATATTTCACATTTCCTATGTATCATCCCTGGGGATTTATTTTGTATGAACAACATTATCTTGACATATGTATAGACATCCTCTTACATGAGCCTTCTGAAAACATACTTTAGAAGCCCTGGGTTTTTCTTATGTTCCCACCTCTATTCAGATCCAATGATTGTCCTTCTAATATTCTCAAATTGCATTTATTATTACATGCAAGTAAATGAGATAAATTAGCCGTCTATGGACCCTAGGAAATTATCGATGCATCCACTGTTCCATTTGTGGGATTGTATCATGTGTAACACCCCTTCACCAAATATACAATTCTTGCAGGTGCATTTTGGAACTTTAAGTTGTTTTATGTTTTGGTCAAGGTTAGGTGGGAGGGAAGTGGGTTAATCTATTTTTGGATAATTCTCATGCCATGTTATTTCAAATAGTGCATGAAATATTATATTACTTGGTTAAGTTTCAGATTTTCATATTACGCATGACTGCCTCAAAGTAGAATATACGCAGATGAATTCATATCTAATTAAATAAGGACGAAAAGCTTGGATGAAGGGCTTCAACCCTTTCTTATTGAAGCATGCTAGTACATCTTGTACGTCAATGTAAAGTCATACTACTGTTGGTGCTTTGTCCATCAAGCCATCATATGGGTCTGACAATCCTCCTTGGGGTTAGAGCCAGCCCAACTATTCTAATTTTTTTTTTTTCCAGGACATTGCCTGTGCCATTTATGTACAATCTTCAAGTAATATAGATAATAATGTGGTTTATACTAGTTGTTGTTATGAGTTTTAGGCAATGCGCTTCCAATCGAGATCATGTTTCAAAGAAATTATTTTTTCCTTTGATTAAAGAATTAAGAAAATGTAAGAATTCATTTCCGTTGCTTGGCAATAACATTTCTCAATATACAAGTCGATGCACATATATGTTAGGTCATTGATTTTCATGATCTAGTACAGTGAGAGATGGTGATTCCTTTGTTGGCTGCAGAATTAGAGATGATATTCCAATCTTCCAGTCAATGCAGGAATTCTTTGTAGGACACATTTGTGTAGATTATTCCAATGAAGTCTTTGAAGAAGTTCTACTTGGATAGTTACTGATATGGTAAAACACAAAGTATGGAGTGCCGTCTTTCTTGAGATCTGCACTAATATTTATTCCATAAAGTTGGTGCTCTTTTTTTGCATTTGGTTGAATTGAACTCAGCATGATGATTATTACCAAAAAACCTATTATGATTATTTTAAAGAAAATGTTCTGCATGCACTTGCTGCTATTTCGCACCTGAAAGTATCTTCAGCAGTTTTTGGTTTCAAGATTTTGTCCTCTATCCTTATTGGATTTGTTTATTGTTATTTCTTTTTTTGTTGCAGTGTATTGAAAAATTGAGATACTTTGATATCTGGTACCATTGCTTGGTCTTGCAGCTGACCACGAGAATGTGTTCGAATGGTCCAAGATGTGCTAATATGTACACATTCATGTTTCCCCATTCTTATTTTCTGATTTTTAATGTATATTTGTTTTCAAACCAAAATCCTGAGGCATGTTTTAATTTTCCGGATATTACAGGCAAGTCGTGGCTTGTGTCTTGATAGTTTAAATTTTTGGTGTCTTTTGCTCTGTATACAGCCTACAGACAAATGGATGTTTGTAACTCAATGACCTGCTGTATTCTTATGCATCATTTACTAAGATAATTGGTGATGCTCAAGGTGTAGTTACAACTCACGTTGACGATTGCTGCATGAAAAGAAGTTGGATATTTGGGTTCATGATAGCTCAAGACCCGAAGCAGTATTTTGGGTCAAAATTTAAGCTGATCTATGATGCATCAGTTAGATTTTCAGTTGGCCTTCTATTTCCCTTTTTTTCCTTGTTTTTTTCTTATTTTGAAAGAAAATTTTTTTTGAAGAGCCATTATCCAACGAACGATTGGTTAGATATCAGCTGGCTTATCCAAGTCCAAGGTTGAAATCAAATTGAGAAAAACATCGTAGAAGGACTCTAGGGCTCTAGGCCAATTTTAAAAAGACGTACATTTTCACTCGCTGAGAATGGTTTAAAAAAAAAAAAACACGAAAGACTTGGATCTCAACTAATTTTCGGGCCAAATCTGAAGAGTCTTTGGATGGGACTAAGTCTAGTTGAAAGAGCTTTAGTAGGATGGCATAAGGATCTGAGTTCATTACCTAAATAATATTAAAAAAAATTATTTATAAAATTAATATATTTTTTAATTTATTTATCAAACTAATGTAAATCTATAAAATATCATTTATAATGGCATTTTACAGTGCCACGTCACCTACCATATGGACATAAAAAAAAAAAATTTCATACGATGAAAACGTCATTTGGAATGGTATTTTCAAAAATATCGTTCCAAATAGTATTTTTGATTTTTTTTAATAAAAAATATCTCATAAATATAAATAAAAATTAAAAAAAAATATTATATGAAATGGTGTTTTTGAAAACGTCATTCGAAATGGTATTTTGGAAAACATCATTTCTTTTGGTGTTTTCATCTATTAAATATCCAAAAAAAATAACAAAAAAACATATCTGCGGCGACCACCACAAAAAAAAAAATTAAAGTCACCATTTAATAATAATATAATATAATAATATATAAAATATAATATAATATATCATAATAATATAATATAATATATAATAATATTTATATTAGATATTATAATGCATTATTACAATATAATGTACTATATTATATTTTAATATAGTATATTATAATATAATATAATTACTATCCTATATTTTAATATAATATATTATAAAATAAAATAGAATATTATATTATAATATTATAAAAAAAATATTATAAGATATTAAAATGTAATAATAATATAATATATATTTTATTATAAAATATAAGATATTAATATAATATATTATATTATATTATTATAATAATATATACCAATATAATTATATCATAATATTTGTATAATACTATAATAATATAATAATATAAGATTTTATATATAATAATATATACTAATATAATATATTATACTATATTAATATATAATCATATTATAAAATACATATTATATTATATTATTCTTTCTGTGGTGAGTTCTTGTTTTATTTTTTTTGCTTCTTAAAAAAAGAAAACATCAGCGGAAATAGCGTTTTTGAAAATGCTATTTCAAATGACATTTTTTTTTTTAGATATCTTTTTTTGAGATATTTTTTTATTAAAAAAATTAAAAATATCATTTGGAATGGTATTTTCACATGAATTTTTTTTTTGGGTCCACGTGGCACGTGACGTGGCACTGTAAAACACCATTTCAAATGATATTTTACAGATTTACATTAGTTTGGTAAATAAGTTAGAAAATACATTAATTTTGTAAATAATTTTTTTTAATATTATTTAGATAATGAACTCTAAGGACCTGCCTAGTAGTCTAGTCCAATTTACTTGAGAGGATTTGTCTTATGATCACTAGTGATTGGTGCAATGGTTGTGATTGAGCTAGTGAGCTTGCAGCAATCCAAAAATCTCATTAAAAAAGAATGGCCGGAAAGTGTTATTGGGGTTTTTTATCTTGCATAAAAGTCTACGATTTATCCAATACACCATTGATGTGGGTATATGTGGGTTCTCACATACATTTTATATTTAAATTCTAGTATTCTCATCATGTTAAATGTCCAAATCTGTCCGAACTAATCATAAACAATTCATGATCAACTTATGATCAGTCTAAATGAGTTTTTGCTATATTTTCTTCAAGTCCATATAGGCTGTGAATTATATCTGCTTTAATATTATTTATAATAATATAAATTTTTATTCAAAAAGATTTAGTATTTAAATTCTTCGACTCAACATGAGTATTTAAGATCTATCTAATACAAATCAATACAAGACTAAACACACATCTACATTTTATCGCATTTAAGTCCTACTGAGGGTTAAAATTCAATCATATCCAATCGCAAATTTACTATAATCAACCTGTGGTCCACTCGAAATAGGCCATTAGTGTTCCTTATGCACATGTGGCATAAGTGAGGTTCGTTCTAATATTATTTATAATAATTCAAGATCTTGCAACGAGATGTAACTGAAAGTATTATCTCAATTTTTTGATTATGTATAAATATCTAATATCTGAAAAGATTTAATACGGATGCATAGACACTAAGCTAAAAAGATTTAAAATTTTCAAATTTTTTGCTTAATTTAATAATTTTAAGAAAAATTTTATGAACCCATAATTTTTAAAAATATAATATTTTTTTCACTTGATGATAATGCCCTTGGTCTTGTTAAATTTGTATAAACTAAGATTCAATGCATGTATCATTGTGAACAACAATTCAGACTAAATAATTCTTTAAAGAAAAGTCGTACAAATATTGAACATTAATTGCATAAATGTTTGATTTAATATGCAAATTTTTATGGACAAAAAAAAAAAACTACTGGGCCAAGAACATGACGCACCAAAAAAAAAAAATCTCATTTCTTTTTGAGAAAAAACAAATACCGGAATCTTCTAGGACCACCCAATGTCCATCGGATCATCGTCATGGTCTAATGGCCAGTGAATGAAGATGTGGAGGCCGGCTGGAATCCTTTTCTTAAATAATATAAAAAAAATTATTTATCTAAATAATATAAATTTAAATTTATTTAAGAAAGTAATGCAAAAGGGATAAAATGTCATTTTGAATGGCGTTTTCTCCAAGCCACGTCAGCCACATTTTTCACGTAGGCATCGTTCAAAAAAAAAAATTAGAAAATACTATTTTAAATGACGTTTTTAAAAACGTCATTTTGAATGGCGTTTTTAAAAACGCCATTTTGAATGACGTTTTTAAAAACACCATTTTGAATCTCATTTTTAAAAATGTCATTTTGAATGACGTTTTTAAAAACGTCATTTTGAATGGCGTTTTCTAATTTTTCTCCCAAAAAAAAAAAAAAGAAAAGAATGAGAAAAAAATAAATTTTTAAATTTTAAATTTATAAATAAATAAAAATTTTAACTTTGAATGAAATTTAAAATATAAAAATTTAAATTTTTAATTCAAACAAAAAAAATAATTTTAGATGATTTTTTTCTTTTCAAATTAATTTTTTTAAAAAAATTGTAAACAAAAATCTAAAAAATTTTAAAAATTAAAAATATCATAAGAAAAAAAAAGAGAAAGAAATGCGAAAGAAATAAAAATTATAAATTTGAATTTAAAAAAATATAAAATTTAAATTTAATTCAAAAACATAATTTCAAATTCTTTCCAAAAATGTTCAAAAAAATAAAAAATTAAAAAAACAAAAAGTGCCATTAAAAAATCAAAATTTTAAAAAAATCGAAAAAATAAGAATTATAATTTGAAATTTAAAAGAAATAAAATTTTTAAAACTAACAAAAATAAAAAATATCATTTCAAATTACTTTTTCAATTTCAAATTAATTTATTTAAAAAATATTCCAAACAAATAAAAAAATAGCCTAAAAAAATTTCATAAAAATACAAAAAAAATGAAAAAAATAGAAAAATTATATAATCATAAATTTGAATTAAAAAAATTAAATTTTTAATTTGAATTAAATTTTGATAAAAAAATAAATGCCATAAAAAAGTGAAAAAAAGAGAAAAAAATGTAAAAAAAAGAAATTTATAAATTAAAATTTAAAAAAAAAAAATTTTAACTTTAATTCAAATAAAAAATATCATTTCAAATTACGTTGTCCATTTCAAATTATTTTTTTTAAAAAATTATCTCAAGAAAAAAATATTATAAAAAAATAAAAAATACCATAAAAATAGAAAAAATAAAATTGAAAAAAAAATAAGAATTGTAATTCTAATTCAAAAATAAAATTTATAATTTTGAATTTTAAGAAATAAAAATTCTAATTATAATTCAAATAAAAAAAATCATTTTAAATAACTAAATTAATTTAAATTTAATTTTTTAAAAAATATTCGAAATAAAGAAAGAAAATACCTAAAAAATGCCAAAAAGGTAAAAAAGGGAAAAAATGAGAAAAAATTTAAAATTTAAAATTTAAAAAATAAAAATTTTAATTTTAATTCAAATAAAAAAATAATTTCTAATTATTTTCTCCTTTTAAATTTTTTTCTTAAAAAAATATTTCAAAGAAAATCTTAAAAAATTAAAGAAATGAAATATACCATAAAAAAAAAAAGATGAGAAAGAAATGGTAAAAAAATATAAGGTATAATTTTGAATTTAAAAAAATTCTAATTTTAATTCAAATAAAAAATATCATTTCAACCTACTTTCCTCATTTAAAACTAATTTTTTAAAAAAAATATCAAAAAAAATAATAAATTTAAAAAATAAAAAGTACCATAAAGAAGCCATAAATAGAAAAAAATAAAAAAAAATAAAATTATAATTTTAAATTTGAAAGAAATAAATTTTTTAATTTTAAAAAAAATAAAAAATATAATTCAAATAAGAAACATCATTTCAAATTACTTTTTCTATTTAAAATTAATTATTTTTTTTTATACCACACCGTACATATCTGTTCGTGCCTGTATCAGATCGAGATATATCAGTACGATCCTGTTGGTGCAAAAATCCACCAGCGTCGGAGAAGCTGGAGTCGAGGGAGTCGCGGTCGCCGTCGGGACCTGCAAAAGAAGTCTAAACCGGAGGTGGGGTTGCTCCGGCAAGACCCTCCGACGCTCAAGTCAGTTCTCTGCATCAACAAGAATGGAGTGCTCGAACGAAAATTCTAGCAGAGTTTTGGGACAGAAAAAAGAGCTTAGATAATAACGTATCTGGGGTCCCCCCTTTTATAGGCGGAGAGAGCAACAGACTGATAGCGATGTTTGTAACCGTCCGGCAGTGGGCTGCGCACGATCAGGAAGAGTAGTGGAGTGGAATCATGGCTATCACCGGGACATGCCACGTGGAGTCTGTCGCGGGGGTGGAGCGGCGTCCGTTGTCGCGACTTGCCAGAGGATGGAGGAATCGTGTGGTATCCATCGCAGGAAGTGGAGCAGGATCGTGGCCATTATTGCAGTCTGCCAGGGAGTGATGGAGCCGCGCGAAATCCGTCGCAGGAAGTGGAGCAGAGTCGTGGCCGTTGCTGTGGCCTGCTAGAGGGTCCAAGCCTGTCGGGCGAAGTCCGGCTGGAGTATCTGGCGGAGAGGGGTGGCTAGTTGCCCATTTGAGAGGAGCTCGGAGTCCGGCTCTCGTGGGAGTTCGGACGAAATCTTTCTTCAGTTGAAGTCGGGGACGAGGTCTGGCTCCCGCGGGAGTCCGGACGGAGTCTTCCCGCAGCTGGAGTCGGAGACGAGATCTGGCTCCCGTAGGAGCCCGGGCGAAGTCTACCTGCAATCAAGGTCAAGGGCGAAGTCCGGCTCCCTTAGGAGTCCGGACGAAGTTTACCAGCAGTCGGGGTCGAGGACGGAGTCCGGCTCCCGTAGGAGTCCGGGCGAAGCATTCCAGCAGTCGAGGCCGGGGATGAAGTCCGGGCGAAGTCTTCCCGCAGCTGGAGTCTGAGACGAGATCTGGCTCCCGTAGGAGCCCGGGCGAAGTCCACCTGCAATCAAAGTCAGGGGTGAAGTCCGGCTCCCTTAGGAGTTCGGACGAAGTTTACCAGCAGTCGGGGTCGAGGACGGAGCCCGGCTCCCATAGAAGTCCGGGCGAAGCCTTCCAACAGTCGAGGTCGGGGACGAAGTCCGGACGGAGTCTTCCTTCGGCCGGAGTCAGAGACGAGATCCGGCTCCCGTAGGAGTCCGGGCTGAGTCTTCCTGCAATGGGAGTTGTGGGTGAAGTCCGGCTCCCGTAGGAGTCCGGACGAAGTTTACCTGTAAGTGAAGTCATGGGCGGAGCTCGATTCCCGTAGGAGTCCAGGCGAAGTCCGCCTGCAGCCGGAGCCGGGAACGAGGTCCGACTCCCGTAGGAATCCGGGCGGAGTCTTCCCGTAGCTGGAGCTGGAGACGAGATCTGGCTCCCGTAGGAGCCCGGGCGAAGTCCACCTGCAATCAAAGTCAGGGGTGAAGTCCGGCTCCCTTAGGAGTCCGGACGAAGTTTACCAGCAGTCGGGGTCGAGGACGGAGCCTGGCTCTCGTAGGAGTCCGGGCGAAGCCTTCCAGCAGTCGAGGTCGGGGACGAAATCCGGACGGAGTCTTCCTTCGGCCGGAGTTGGAGACGAGATCCGGCTCCCGCAGGAGTCCGGACTGAGTCTTCCTGCAATTGGAGTTGTGGGTGAAGTCCGGCTCCCGTAGGAGTCCGGACGAAGTTTACCTGTAAGTGAAGTCGTGGGCGGAGCCCGGCTCCTGTAGGAGTCCGAACGAAGTCTTCCTGTAGTCGAAGTTGGAGATGGAGTCCGGCTCCCGTAGGAGTCCGGACGAAGTCTTCCTGTAGTCGAAGTTGGAGATGGAGTCTGGCTCCCGTAGGAGTCCGGACGAAGTCTTTCTGCTGCTGAAGTTGGAGATGGAGTCCGGCTCCTGTAGGAGTCCAGACGAAGTCTTCCTGTAGTCGAAGTTGGAGATGAAGTCCGGCTCCTGTAGGAGTCCGGACGAAGTCTTCCTGTAGTCAAAGTTGGAGATGAAGTCCGGCTTCCGTAGGAGTCCGGACGAAGTCTTCCTGCTGCTGAAGTCGGGGACGGAATCCGGTTCCCGTAGGAGTCCAGACGAAGTCTTCCTGTAGTCGAAGTTGGAGATGGAGTCCAGCTCCCGTAGGAGTCCGGACGAAGTCTTCCTGCTGCTGAAGTTGGAGATGGAGTCTGGCTCCCGTAGGAGTCCGGATGAAGTCTTCCTGCTGTCGAGGTTGGAGATGGAGTCCGGCTCCCGTAGGAGTCCGGACGAAGTCTTCCTGCTGTCGAGGTTGGAGATGGAGTCCGGCTCCCGTAGGAGTCCGGACGATGTCTTCCTGCTACTGAAGTTGGAGATGGAGTCCGGCTCCCGTAGGAGTCCGGACGAAGTCTTCCTGCTGCCGAAGTTGGAGATGGAGTCCGGCTCCCGTAGGAGTCCGGACGAAGTCTTCCTGCTGCTGTAGGTCGAACGCCGGTAGAATCCCCGAGGGGTCACTCCTGACACAAACTTTGGCTGGGGGGGTTTTACACCTAACACCAGTCCCCCTACTTTCGAGTTCAAGTTTCGATCGAAGGAAGTACAGAAAATTTTCACAGCCGAAGTCGCTTCTTTGAATTCTGCACATGACCACCCTCGAAAATCTTGGTATTTAATGCACGCGTGCTGGAGCCTTTTTTCGATTAGGGCGATCTGAAGAGTCCTTTCGGAACTCCCACCAAGGTGTAATCCCAAGCGTCACGCCATAATGGTCTGCGAATGGTCAGCCCTATGCCGCGGTGAGTGGGACACGTGGCGGGCACTGGTTGACCTGGGGATATCTGCCACCATAACTGCGCCAGGCCCCGTTGCTTATTTAAGCCCCCACCTTTCCTTCAGGGCCTTCACTTCGCCTGAGGGTTGACACCTTTCTTCCGCTTGAGAGTTTAGCCACTCAGCCACTCCATCGATGTCCTTTTCGACTCCGAGCGTCCTTCGCACCAGTCTTTGCCATCTCCGCCGGCTCTCCGCCGTCTTCAGTCCCCCGAGTCTCTCCGAGGGGTTCTCCCGTCGGGGCCTCCGCCCCGGAGGCCAACCTCAAGAGGATGCCACGGATCAGAAAGAGTATGAGGAGGAGAACAGCGGCCTGCGAGTTCTTCGATTGTCAAACTGTCGCTGAGGGTTCCCATCGCCTTAAAGGGGGCTCGAGGGAGAATTCCTTCAACAACAGGGGTTTAATAACGGGGACAACCGGTGAGGGCATTCCGTCTGAGAATTTTGGAGTAGCTGAACGGGGCGACACCGGTCAAGGGGGCAGAGTTGTCGTCACAAGCTGTGGCGGGATTCCTGACGTCGTCAGGGCCGAGGGACCAGAAGCGGTCGGCGCCGATGGTGGGGTAGTAGAACTTGTTGCGGGGACGGTGGAAGTAGCGCATGCCGACCTCGCCGGAGTACCTAGGACGGTGATTGTCGTGGAGCACACGGTGGTGGTGCATGCCTCCGGTGCCATCGCAGCCTCCGGGGTACCTCCGGTTCTTCTTGAAGCAGATCGTCGACACCGCTGTCGTTGCCTTCACTGCCCCCTGAATTCTATCCCATCCTTTTCTCCCTAGGGTTGGGGTTTCGGCGATGGAGCGGAACGAGGCGGGGGGCGAGAGGTTTACCACACGCACTGAAAAATACTGCTGAGAAGGATGGAACCAGAAAGAGAAGTCGACAGCTTGAAGTGGTCTCCGGTGTATCCCTTTCGAGTTTGTAGTAATGTTTTCTTTTTCTGGCCCTCCAGGTCTTGTTACGTTCATCTTGTTAATCGAAAAATGAGAAGGAGATTTTGTTACTTCGTCCGCACCTTGCGTCGAATTGCTACCTGCCGAATTTCTTTCCTTTACCATTGTTATTGTTGTATTCCCTTCTCTCTCTTTCTCTCCTTTTTTTTTTTCGATGTCGTTCGGAGGTTACTGGTTGTTGCCACGTCGGCTCGCCTTTCCAGTTATCCTTCTTCTTCAGCCTTGATGGCTCTATAATGCATATTCAATGAATAATATGAGAAGAGAATTTTCTGCTACCTCTTTTACTCATGTGTTGAATTGTCGCTTGCCGAGCTTCTTTCGGCCTTCGCGTCGTTCGGGGGTATCCGATTGCCATTGCATCGATCCGTCCTTTCGTCCATGGCCGCAGATTTGCCTGGGGCCGCTCGGGTTTGGCGCCCTCCATCAGGGCTCGAGCTCGGAGGTCTGAGCTTCTCGTCACCCTGAGGAAGTCGTCTTATCTCGGACTTGCGTTGAGAGAAAGCCGGAGTTCTTGATAAGAACCCCAATCCCTGCTGAGACGAGGTTCTCTGCATCTTTGATGCTGTTTGTTTTCCATTCGTCGCTGATGTAGTCCATCGCTTTCCTTTTTAACTCCTCTCCCCTTTCCTCTTTTTCTTTTTCGAGTGGGATTTTTTTCTCTGCTCTTGGTGGGGTTGCGGGAGCTCGGCTCTCGTAAGAGTTCGGGCAGAGTCTTCCTGCAACCAGAGTTGGGGATGAAGTTCGGCTCCCGTAGGAGTCCAGATGAAGTTTACCAACAGTCGAAGTCGGGGATGAAGCCTGGCTCCCGTAGGAGTCCAGGCGGAGTCCACCTGTAATTGGCGTCGGGGGCGAAGTCCGGCTCCCGTAGGAGTTCGGATGAGGTCTTTTTGCGAAGGGGCCGCTGGAAAGGTCCCCTTTTTCCCATCTAGTCTTGAATGACCAGGCCTTAATTGGTGTCGGGGCGGAGGTTCTTCCCCTATTTATGTCGTAACAGGTTTCAGCTCTGGTTAGGACGAGGTTCTCCTCCTATCCCTAACACGATTGTAGGGGCACATATGGGCGCTGCCGGGCCTTTCCCCCCATCCGATCTAGGTGTAACCGGGCCTTCGACTTTGCTCATATTAGGACGAGGTTCTCCTCATGTTCCTAACATGGCTATGGGGGCACATATGGGCGTTGCAGGGCCTCTCCCTCCATCTGATCTAAAGAGAACCGGGCCTTCGACTTTGCTCAAGTTAGGGCGAGGTTCTCCTCCTGTCCCTAATATGGCTGTGGGGGCACATATGGGCGTTGCAGGGCCTCTCTCCCCATCCGGTCTAAAGAGAATCGGGCCTTCGACTTTGCTCAAGTTAGGGCGAGGTTCTCCTCCTGTCCCTAACAGGGCTGTGGGGGCACATATGGGCGTTGCAGGGCTTCTCCCCCCATCCGGTCTAAAGAGAATCGGGCCTTCGACTTTGCTCAAGTTAGGGCGAGATTCTCCTCCTATCCCTAACAGGGCTGTGGGGGCACATATGGGCGTTACTTGGCCTCTCCCCCCATTCGGTCTAAAGAGAATCGGGCCTTCGACTTTGTTGAGACGAAGTTCTCCTCCCGCTTCCGACACGGTTTGTTTTGACTGTCCTGTCGATATAGGCTTGTGCCAAGGGAGGAGACATATAGATATGTAACTTTTATTTAAAATAAAGTTATCGGTAATACATTCGTAGGTTTTTCGCGCTCCATGGTCGCGGGAGGTCTGCTCCTCCAAGCTCCTTGAGGTAATAAGTTCTGGGCCGGACCACTTCTTTGACCTCATACGGGCCTTCCCAGTTTGGGACGAGCTTCCCTCGATCCTGAGGTTGTGAGACAACAGCTCGTCGAAGCACTAGATCTCCTACTCTAAAGGCTTTATTCTTGACCCGAAAATTGTAATAGCGGGCGACTTTCTGTCTGTAGGCTACCATCCGAACTTGAGCTACCTCCCGCTTTTCTTCCAGTAAGTCGAAGTTGGCTTTAAGACCTTGCGAATTGTGATGTTCGTTGAATGCCACGACCCGCGCCGACGGGAGTTTAAGCTCAATTAGGATAACAGCCTCCGTTCCGAAGGCTAAAGCAAAGGGGGTCTCCCATGTGGGCAGTCTTTGGGTAGTTCGATACGCCCACAGCACATGATAAAGTTTGTCTGCCCAAGTTCCCTTCGCCTTTTCAAGCCTTGTCCTGATCCCTTGCAGTAGGGTTCTGTTGGTCACTTCAACTTCGTCGTTCGCCTGAGGATGGGCTACTGATATGAAGTTGTGGGAGATATTTAGATCTTCACAAAATTCGGTGAATCTTGCTCCCACGAACTGCCGTCCATTATCAGTGATTAGGGTTCTTGGCAGACCGAACCTGCAAACGATTGACTTCCAGATGAAATCTTGCACTTTAGCTTCCGTGATTTTTGCCAGTGGTTCGGCTTCGACCCACTTGGTGAAATAGTCAATCGCTACCAGGAGGAACTTCCTCTGCCCCGACGCCACGGGAAAGGGTCCAAGGATGTCCATCCCCCATTACGCAAAAGGCCATGGGGCACTCAAGGGTGTAAGCTCGGTGGCGGGTTGTCTTTGGATGTTGGCATATCTCTGGCATCGGTCACACTTTCTGACGTATTCAATCGAGTCATGATGCATCGTCGGCCAGTAATAGCCTTGGCGGAGCAACTTGTGGGATAAAGATCTAGCCCCCAGATGGCTTCCGCAGATTCCTTCATGCACCTCCCACAAGGCGTAGTCAGCTTCCGAAGGCCGGAGATATTTTAAAAGGGGCAAAGAGTATGATCTCTTGTACAACTTGCCCTCATAAAGGATGTATCGGGAGGCTTGATTTCGGAGCTTCCGAGCTTCTTTCGCATCCTGGGGGAGAACCCCATCTCTGAGATATATTATCAGTGGGTCGATCCAGCTGGGCTCGTGGTCAATTTCCAACACGGATCGTGATTCTTCCGTACTCGGACACTTGAGTACTTCAAAGAGAACACCCTTGGGTAATTCGGCCGGAGCCAGCATTGCCAGCTTGGAGAGAAGGTCGGTCCTGGTATTTTTCAACCTCAAAATCTGCCTGATGTTGAAGCTGCTGAAGGCGGGGACGAGCTCCTTTACCTTTTCAAGATATTTAGCCATGCTGTCCTCCCGCGCTTCGTAGTTTTCGTTGACTTGTCCCACTACTAGCTGAGAGTCACTGTGGACATGGAGCCGATCTATTCTCAACTCTTTGGCGATCCTCAGTCCTGCGATCAGAGCTTCATATTCTGCTCCATTATTTGTTGCGGAGATCTCGAAGCACAGAGCGTACTCCGCGACGACTCCCTCTGGACTGATCAAGATCAGGCCCACGCCTGTGTTTGACATGTTGGAAGATCCGTCCACGTAGAGGGCCCAAAAGCAACCAGAGGGATCCGCTTCTTCTTTGGGGGAGTTCGGTCGGGACTCCAGGCCGTCAATTTCACCTTATTCAGGTTTGGCCTCCTCTGGGATAGTACAATCCACTATGAAATATGCCAATATCTGGGCCTTCACTGCTGGCCTGGGTCGATAGTTGATGTCGAATTTTGTGAGCTCGATCGTCCATTTTGCCATCCTCTCGGAGGCATCCGTCCGGTGCAGAATCGCCTTGATCGATTGGTCGGTGAGCAGTGTTACGGTGTGCCCTTGAAAGTAGGGTCGGAGCCTCCGGGTTGCAATCAACAGGGCGTAAGTCAGTTTTTCTAATTTGGTATACCTGGTCTCGGTGTCTTTCAACGTGCGACTGACGTAGTAGATCGGCCGTTGGACTTTTGCTTCTTCTTTGACAAGGACTGCCGCGAGAGCCATGGGAGAGACCGCCAGATATAAAAACTGTTCCTCTCCAGGCTCTGGCTTCGCCAACAGCGGAGGTGAGCTGAGGTAGCTCCTTAGTTCTTTGAATGCTTGTTGGCACTCAGGGGTCCAACAGAAGTTCTTCGGCTGCTTGAGGGTTTGGAAGAAGGGTAAGCACCGTTCGGCCGACCTCACGATGAAGCGATTCAGGGCTGCTACCCTCCCTGTAAGGCGCTGAACCTTTTTTATCGACTTTGGGGCGGCCATCTCCTGGATGGTGCGAATTTTCTTCGGATTGGCTTCAATTCCGTGCCCCGATACCATGAAGCCCAGGAACTTTCCTGAGGTCACTCCGAAAGCACATTTAGTCGAGTTCAGCTTTATCTTATATTTTCGGAGGGCGTCGAAGGTCTCCTCAAGGTCGGCGACGTGGTTCATGAAAGATTTACTTTTTACGAGCATATCGTCCACGTAGACCTCCATGTTGCGGTCGATCTGCTCCTTGAAGATTTTATTCACCAACCGCTGGTAGGTTGCGCCTGCATTTTTGAGGCCGAAAGGCATGACCCTGTAACAGTAAAGGCCACGATTAGTAATGAAAGTAGTCTTTTCTTCGTCTTTCGGTGCCATCCTAATTTGATTATAGCCGGAGAATGCATCCATAAAGGTGAGGAGCTCATGGCCTGAGGTCGCGTCCACCAGTTGATCAATTCTGGACAGAGGGTAGCTGTCCTTTGGGCAGGCTTTGTTCAGCTTTTTGAAGTCTATGCACATCCTCCATTTGCCGTTTGCCTTTTTAACTAGGACAACGTTGGAAATTCAATCAGGGTAATTGACTTCCCTAATGAATCCAGCTTTCAGGAGTTTGTTCACTTCCTCAGCTATCACCTTCTGCCTCTCTGGTGCATGACCTCGGATTTTTTCTTTCATCGATCGATGCTTTGGATCGACGGCCAGATGGTGCTCCATGACTTCCGTGTCAATCCCCGGCATGTCCGCTGGAACCCAAGCGAAAACATCCGCATTCTTTCATAGAAAATCGATGAGATGCGTCCGCACCTCTTCCCCCAGGTTGGAGCCGATCATCGCTACATGCTCCGCATTCTCGTCGTTCAAAGGGATCGGTACCAGATCTTCGATTGGGCCGCCCCTCTCTTCAGTGAGGTCGTCGCGGGCATCCAGCCCATCAACTGGACAGGGGTCGGATTGGTCGCTTCTTTGCAAGGCTATGTTGTAGCAGTGTCTGGCCAGGGCTTGGTCTCCTCTGACCTCTCCGATCTCCTGGTTGGTAGAAAATTTCAACTTCAAATTGTAGGTTGACACGACGGCTCGGAGAGCATTGAGGTCAGGTCGGTCGAGGATTGCGTTGTAGGCTGACGGCGCCTTCACCATCAGGAAATTCACCAAAGCCCTGGATTATCCTAGATATCGACCCGCAGCTACAGTCAAAGTCACCACTCCCTCCACCGGGACAGCATCGTCGGTAAACCCTACTAGAGGGGAGGTAATCAGCCTCAAATGGCCGTCAAGGATGGACATTCTTGAAAAGGCATCGTAGAACAAAATATCGGCCGAACTTCCATTATCGATAAGAATGCGGCGGACGTCGTAATTTGCTATATTCAAGAAAACTACAACCGCATCGTTATGAGGGAATTGGACTCCCTGAGCATCTTCTTCAGTAAAGGTTATGGGCTCCTCAATCTTCTGTCGCTTGGGGGGTACGGCCAGTACGTTGGTTGCTTCCTGCCGGGATCCTCCCGAGATGGTGTTGGCGAAATCCGTCGAAGGCCGATTGTCCGACCGCTCCATGCCGGCGACCGTTGCCGGAGGATGTGGGGCCTGGAAAATCGGAGGCGAGGTCAGAGCCTGAGATCTGGCCGTGGAGGCCGTGGGTCACCGTGTGGATGCTTCGCAAGAAGGCATCGGGCGAGGATCTAGTGGGGGAAGGAGGAGTGGATGTCGGAGAAGATGACCAGAGGCAGTCCCGTTGAGCGGTCCTTTAAGAACAAGGGTACTGCGAAGGTTCACGCCCTTCCTCTAGCGTCAATCCTGTTGGTGCAAAAATCCACCTGCGCCAGAGAAGCTGGAGTCGAGGGAGTCGCGTTCGCCGTCGGGACCTGCAAAAGAAGTCTAAATCGGAGGTGGGATTGCTCCGGTAAGACCCTCCGACGCTCAAGTCAGTTCTCTGCCTCAACAAGAATGGAGTGTTCGAACGAAAATTTTAGCATAGTTTTGGGATAGAAAATAGAGCTTAGAGAATAACGTATATGGGGTCCTCTCTTTTATAGGCGGAGGGAGCAACAGACTGATAGCGATGTTTGTAACCGTCCGACAGTGGGCTGCCCACGGTCAGGAAGAGTAGTAGAGTAGAATCGTGGCTATCACCGGGACATGCCACGTGAAGTCTGTCGCGGGGGGTGGAGCGGCGTCCGTTGTCGCGACTTGCCAGAGGATGGAGGAATCGCGTGGTATCCATCGCAGGAAGTGGAGCAGGATCGTGGCCATTATTGCAGTCTGCCAGGGAGTGATGGAGCCGCGCGAAATCCGTCGCAGGAAGTGGAGCAGAGTCGTGGCCGTTGCTGTGGCCTGCTAGAGGGTCCAGGCCTGTCGGCCGAAGTCCGGCTGGAGTATCTGGCGGAGAGGGTGGCTAGTTGCCCGTCTGAGAGGAGCTCGGAGTCCGGCTCTCATGGAAGTTCGGACGAAATCTTCCCGCAGTTGAAGTCGGGGATGAGGTCCGGCTCCCGCGGGAGTCCGAATGGAGTCTTCCCGCAGCTGGAGTCGGAGACGAGATCTGGCTCCCGTAGGAGCCCGGGCGAAGTCTACCTGCAATCAAGGTCAGGGGCGAAGTCCGGCTCCCTTAGGAGTCCGGACGAAGTTTACCAGCAGTCGGGGTCGAGGACGGAGTCCCGCTCCCGTAGGAGTCCGGACGAAGCCTTCCAGCAGTCGAGGTCGGGGATGAAGTCCGGGCGAAGTCTTCCCGCAGCTAGAGTCGGAGACGAAATCTGGCTCCCGTAGGAGCCCTGGCGAAGTCCACCTGCAATCAAAGTCAGGGGCGAAGTCCGGCTCCCTTAGGAGTCCGGACGAAGTTTACCAGCAGTCGGGGTCGAGGACGGAGCCCGGCTCCCGTAGGAGTCTGGGCGAAGCCTTCCAACGGTCGAGGTCGGGGACGAAATCTGGACGGAGTCTTCCTTCGGCCGAAGTTGAAGACGAGATCCGGCTCCCGTAGGAGTCCGGACTGAGTCTTCCTGCAATGGGAGTTGTGGGTGAAGTCCGGCTCCCGTAGGAGTCCGGATGAAGTTTACCTGTAAGTGAAGTCGTGGGCGGAACCCGATTCCCGTAGGAGTCCGGGCGAAGTCCGCCTGCAGCCGGAGTCGGGAACGAGGTCCGGCTCCCGTAGGAGTCCGAGCAGAGTCTTCCCGCAGCTAGAGCTGGAGACGAGATCTGGCTCCCGTAGGAGCCCGGGCGAAGTCCACCTGCAATCAAAGTCAGGGGCGAAGTCCGACTCCCTTAGGAGTCCGGACGAAGTTTACCAGCAGTCGGAGTCGAGGATGGAGCCAGGCTCCCGTAGGAGTCCGGGCGAAGCCTTCCAGCAGTCGAGGTCGGGGACGAAGTCCGGACAGAGTCTTCCTTCGGTCGGAGTCAGAGATGAGATCCGGCTCCCGCAGGAGTCCGGGCTGAGTCTTCCTGCAATTGGAGTTGTGGGTGAAGTCCGGCTCCCGTAGGAGTCCGGACGAAGTTTACCTGTAAGTGAAGTCGTGGGCGGAGCCCGGCTCCCGTAGGAGTCCGGACGAACTCTTCCTGTAGTCGAAGTTGGAGATGGAGTCCGGCTCCCGTAGGAGTCCGGACGAAGTCTTCCTATAGTCGAAGTTGGAGATGGAGTCCGGCTCCCGTAGGAGTCCGAACGAAGTCTTCCTGCTGCTGAAGTTGGAGATGGAGTCCGGCTCCCGTAGGAGTCCGAACGAAGTCTTCCTGTAGTCGAAGTTGGAGATGAAGTCCGGCTCCCGTAGGAGTCCGGACGAAGTCTTCCTGCTGCTGAAGTCGGGGACGGAGTCTGGCTCCCGTAGGAGTCCGGACGAAGTCTTCCTGTAGTCGAAGTTGGAGATGAAGTCCGGCTCCCGTAGGAGTCCGGACGAAGTCTTCCCGCTGCTGAAGTTGGAGACGGAGTCCGGCTCCCGTAGGAGTCCGGACGAAGTCTTCCTGTAGTCGAAGTTGGAGATGGAGTCCAGCTCCCGTAGGAGTCCGGACGAAGTCTTCCTGCTGCTGAAGTTGGAGATGGAGTCCAGCTCCCGTAGGAGTCCGGACGAAGTCTTCCTGCTGTCGAGGTTGGAGATGGAGTTCGGCTCCCGTAGGAGTCCGGATGAAGTCTTCCTGCTGCTGAAGTTGGAGATAGAGTCCGGCTCCCGTAGGAGTCCGGACGAAGTCTTCCTGCTGTCGAGGTTGGAGATGGAGTCCGGCTCCCGTAGGAGTCCGGACGAAGTCTTCCTGCTGCTGAAGTTGGAGATGGAGTCCGGCTCCCGTAGGAGTCCGGACGAAGTCTTCCTGCTGTCGAAGTTGGAGATGGAGTCCGGCTCCCGTAGGAGTCCGGACGAAGTCTTTCTGCTGCTGTAGGTCGGACGCCGGTAGAATCCCCGAGGGGTCACTCCTGACACGAACTTCGGCTGGGGGGTTTTACACCTAACAGATCCAATTCATCTCATAATTAAATTATTCGATATATTATTATTATTTATGTTATAATTTTTATAGTCCTTTTAGCATAACTTTTTCTCTCCTAATGTTCTGACACATATTCGAGTATGTGTATCCATATGCACAAAGCATAATATTCGATCATTTGAAATTAAATAATATAAAATAGAATCAATATTTAATATTATTAAATAGAATAAAAATATCAAACGTATAAAAAATAGTATAATAAAAATATAAAAATATTAAGTACAAATATAACAAAGACTAAGTCCCACAAGGACGTCGCGGTGCCCGTGGTCGCTTGGACCTTCTCAGAAAGGTCCTCGTCGGCTGCTCCTGCTGTAATGGCTCCTCCCCTATATCAGTGGAGGAGATCTGCTGATCATGCTGCTCAGAAATAACTGATGCTGTCGGATCATCTACGGACTGAGAGACCCGTTCAACCCTCTCATCTAGATACACAGATGGATCTGAAAAGAAAGTATCATAGTCATGTGACCAACTGGTACCCGATGATGTCATCTGGGAGATGTAGGAAGAAGAAGGCGCTGCCATCTGTGGATCAAAAGGCGGTGGCATCTGTGCAGCATCTAATGATGACATCTGCGGAATATGCGGTGATGGCATATGTGAAACATATGATGACGGCATATATCTCATATCTGACGCCGGGGCTGCTCCATACCAAGGCGCACAGCTATATGGGTCAACACCAATCGCCACCAATGTTTCGAAACTTGTTCTCTCTAACTCCCGCAGTATCCCAATCCGTTCGTCCTCATCAATCGTAGATAAAGCACGACGAGCGTCCAACACAAGATCCGACATAGAATCAGTCTACAAAATAAAAATAAAACAGTCAGTATACTGTAAAATATAAAATAAAAATATAACACAAATAACATAAAACAAAAATATACTGTAATTGGCACATTTCTAGCTCCTCATAAAATATTGTTAAAAATCTCTGACAAATTTGTAGTTAAAACACCATAGCGCAGGCCATCATCATGTGCCAACGTCCACTTCTCCTTTTCTATCTCAGACAACTAGCTTCAAGCCTCTTTATTCACTATTCTGATCCTACTCATGATAAAGTTGAACTTGCAAACTTGATGAGCACTTCCTGCTTGCCATACTGCTCTTTTCAGCTGCACATTTTTAAAATGAGTGTTGAAATTACTGCAGATATGTCTTAAACAGTATCGGTGATAGGCACGTGGTGGACTCCATCCAATAGACTCATCTGCGATGGCATTTAATATACCTGGATGCCTGTCAGAAATTAAGCATATTCCATTTCTATCTTTAATGATATGTGTTCTGAGCTGGAAAAGAAACCAACTCCAACTTACAGTCATCTCCTCATCCATAATTGCATATGCTAATAGAAATATCCTATTCTCTGCATCAATTTCTGTTGTAATTAACATCTTACCTTTAAACTTTCCATACAAGTGCGTGCCATCAATGCTGATTACAGGACGACAGTGCGTAAAACACTGGATAGATGGTTTGAAAGTCCAGAAAATATAATTTAAAACTCGAACATTGAAATTTACATTTTGAAAAAAATTTCATGAAACAACTGTACCGGGATTTGCATGTTGAAGTGCAGCCATATAATAGGGTAATTTAGTATAAGACGGCTCCCATTCTCCATAAATATCAACTAATGCCTTCCGCTTTCCACACCATGTTTTCTTGTATGACACTGTATATTGAAATTGATCATTAACGGTTGCCATAATAGCTTCAACTTTAACATCGGGATCTTTCTCAATAATATGTCGGACTAATGTGCTAATCATCCTTCCACTGACATGTTTGTGGTCTCGACTCAATCCTGTAAACAAACAAGTGTGAGGCCCCTCATATTTTGTGATTTGAAAATATCCATATTTTTTGAATAATGCAGCACAAAGCCTCCATTTATAATTTTGAACATTATCTGATGATGCGCATCGTACGGACCATAATTTCGAAAGCGACTGAACTACATTGTATGTCCGATGCTTCATAATGTGATAAAGATCAACAGCTCTCCTTACATAATCTTTATTCTCAAACATTAGACCATTAAAAAATTCAGTCATCGAGGAGTCCCAAAACTGATTGTCAGAGTTCAATCTTCGACCAGTACTAACACGACCACCATCATCTAAATTTATATCGTTAAAATATTATGGATGTTCGTGCAAACGAGGTTGAAGTTCTTCCACATTAATATTAGCCTGAACATCTTCATCATCATTCTCATCTTCATCATTACTGCTACTGTCCTCATCCATCCAACAGTTTTCATCTCCACTTTCATCTGACTCAAAGTCTAGACTTCAGAATTTATTCCACCAACTACCCAGTCATCGTTTCCTATATGAGTGTCGTCTCCCGCACTTACCACTACTTCTAGTAAAGGAGAAACCATAGCAGAAGATACAGAAGAAGTCACCATAGGACTTTGAATAATTGGACAACTAGGGTCGGCAGTAGTGGAATGTTGTTCTGCAAAAATGGTCTCAACACTATCGATTTGCACCATAGGAGTTACGAAAGGTGAGAAAGGCCCAACATTATTGTCCGCTTGAGTTAAAAGCCAACTATAGTATCCAAAGTTTGGTACATCTTCCTTTTCAATATATAATTCTAAAAATTGACATTCTGAATATTTCAAAGGAAAGGTCAGCATTTCTTCGACATCTTTATCATCATCAATTGGAACTAAGATATATTTGCTCTACATTAACAGTCCCGATAGATTAGGAGATTTTCATTTCAATTTTATTTCATATTTTTTTTTGTCTATAGGAATACTGTTGTATAAATGATCCAATAATTCTTGACGTGATAATGATGGAGATACTCTAATCATCCGATTTGCAAGGTGACTGTACTGTACACCAGTTTCATCATTCTGTATCATGCCATCATAATACAATAGTACACGAACTCGAGTACTGGTCATTTTCTCAGAGAAATCTATGATAAAATCAAAATCAAAATATTTAGTATTATTAATTATTTTATCGTTTCAAAAGATTTACATGATACATGCATCATATCATCAACAAATAGGTACAGATAGATCCTATCCCATTCGAGAATTATATTAATTATATAGATTAATTATATTAATCAAATGATACGCAAAAAGGACCGAAAGAAATTTCGACAGTATTTTTCCTTAGTTCTCCCCACACGACTCAAAATGTGTGAGGAGAACTAAAAAAAAATACTATCTGAAATTTCTCTCGAACCCTTCGCATATCATTCGAATAATGTAATTATCTATAGAATTAAATGCAATTCTCAAACTGTCCAAACTGGACAATCAATTGACCAATGTATATATTTTACGATATCCATACAAAAATATATATTTAAATATATATTTTATATAGATATCGTAGAATATTCTACATTGGTCAATTGATGGGTCTACATTTTCATGAAATACAATATATTTTAAAATTTTTAAATTACGATCGAATCGAATTTTAAAATACATCTGAATCTAATGAGATAAAAATAAAAATAAAAATAAAAAATAATGAGATAAAAAAAATGATAAAAAGATTGAAATAGACGGCCCGTCGTGGGGGCCATCGCGAGGCCGCCACCAGGGGCGATCGCGGAGCCACCGCCGGGGACCGCTCGGGGCCGTTGCGTGGGACCTACCGTATCCCACCGTCGGAGAAGGGGAGGGTCGGGGCCTGCCACAGGGGGCCACCGTCCACCCCGATGGGGCCCGCCGTCGGGGCGCATGGGCCGCCGCCGGCCGTCTATCACCGACGGCCAAGGAAAAAGAGGAGTAGAGAGAGGAAAAGAGAGAGAGAGAGAGGAAGAGGGAGAGGAGGGGCCGGCCAAGGGAAGGGGACCGCAGGGGCCTGCCGCGCCGGGCCGCCGCCGGCCATCTGTCGCCGGCGGCCAAGGAAAAAGAGGGAGAGAGAGAGGAAGAGAGAGAGAGAGAGGAAGAGGGAGAGGAGGGGCCAGCCAAGGGAAGGGGCCCGTCGCGGGGGGCTGCCGTCGGCCCTCTGTAGCCGGCGGCCAAGGAAAAAGAGGGAGAAAGAGAGAGGAAGAGAGAGAGAGAGGGAGAGGGAGAGGAGGGGCCGGCCAAGGGAAGGGGACCGTCGGGGCCCACCACCGGCCGTCAGCCGCCGGCGGCCAAGGAAAAGGGAGAGAGAGAGGAAGAGGGAGAGAGAGGAAGAGGGAGAGGAGGGGGCCCGCCGCCAGCGCCCGGGGCCCACCGTCGGGGCGTGCGGCCCACCGCCGACCCTCTGAAGCCGGCGGCCAAGGAAAAAGAGCGAGAGAGAGAGAGGAAGAGAGAGAGAGAGGAAGAGGGAAAGGAGGGGCCGACCAAAAGAAAGGGATCGTCGGGGCCGCCGCGGGGGCCCGCCGACGGGGCGCGTGGGCCACCGCGGGGGCCCGTCGCCGGGGCGCGTGGGCTGCCGCCGACCGTCTGTCGTCGGCGGCCAAGGAAAAGGAGGGAGAGAGAGAGGAAGAGAGAGAGAGAAAGAGGGAGAGGAGGGGGTCGGGGCTCGTCGTTGGGGCGCACGGCCCGCCGCCAGCCCTCTAACGTCGGCGGCCAACGAAAAAGAGGGAGAGAGAGAGAGGAAGAGGGAGAGAGAGGAGGCAGCTCACCATCGTCGGGAGCTCACCGCCGTGCCGCCGAAGAGACACCGAAGAAGGGAGAAGAGGGAGAAGGGAGAAGGGAGAAGAGGGAGAAGAGGGAGAAGGGAGAGAAGAAGGGGGAGAAGGGAGAAAACGCCATTCCCTTTGGCGTTTTCTCTTTTTTTAATTTTTTTAATTATTTTTTTATAATTTTTTAATAAATAAAATTAATTAAAAATGGGGATAGTAATTTGAATGATAATTTTTAATTTGAATTAAAGTTAATTTTTTTTTTAATTTATAATTATAATTTCTATTTCATTACCATTTTTTTCTCTTTTATTCACTTCTTTTATGATATTTTTTTTTGGAATTCAATTTAAAATTTTTATAATTTTAAATTATAATTTTAGTTTTCTTCCTTTTTTTATCTTTTTGGCATTTTTTTAGGTATTTTCTTTCTTTATTTAGAATATTTTTTAAAAAATTAAATTTAAATTAATTTAGTTATTTAAAATGATATTTTTTATTTGAATTATAATTACAATTTTTATTTCTTAAAATTCAAAATTATAAATTTTATTTTTGAATTAGAATTAGAATTTTTATTTTTTTTTCAGTTCTATTTTTTCTCTTTTTTCTATTTTTATGGTATTTTTTATTTTTTTACAACATTTTTTTTTCTTAAGATATTTTTTTAAAAAAATAATTTAAAATGGACAACGTAATTTGAAATGATATTTTTTATTTGAATTAAAGTTAAAATTCTTATTTTTTTTAAATTTTAATTTATAAATTTTTTTTTCATATTTTTTCATCTTTTTTCACTTTTTTATGGCATTTATTTTTTTTATCAAAATTTAATTCAAATTAAAAATTTAATTTTTTTAATTCAAATTTATAATTATATAATTTTTCTATTTTTTTCATTTTTTTCTGTATTTATGAATTTTTTTTAGGCTATTTTTTTATTTGTTTGGAATATTTTTTAAATAAATTAATTTAAAATTGGGAAAGTAATTTGAAATTATATTTTTTTAATTAATTTTAAAAATTTTATTTCTTTTAAATTTCAAATTATAATTCTTATTTTTTTTAATTTTTTTAAATTTTTGATTTTTTAATGACACTTTTTGTTTTTTTAATTTTTTATTTTTTTGAACATTTTTTGAAAGAATTTGAAATTATTTTTTTGAATTAAATTTAAAATTTATATTTTTTAAGTTCAAATTTATAATTTTTATTTCTTTCACATTTCTTTCTCTTTTTTTTTCCTATGATATTTTTAATTTTTTAAATTTTTAAGATTTTTGTTTATATTTTTTTTGAAAAAAATTAATTTAAAAAGAAAAAAATCATCTAAAATTATCTTTTTTTATTTGAATTAAAAATTTAAATTTTTATATTTTAAATTTCATTCAAAATTAAAATTTTTATTTATTTATAAATTTAAAATTTTAAAAATTTATTTTTTTTATTTTTTTTATTTTTTTTTTTGAGAGAAAAATTAGAAAACGCTATTTTGAATGGAGTTTTTAAAAACGTCATTTTGAATGACGCTTTTAAAAATACCGTTCAAAATGATATTTTCTATTTTTTTTTTTGGATGATGCATACGTGAAAAATGTGGCTGACGTGGCTTGAAGAAAACGCCATTCAAAATGATATTTTATTTTTTTTATATTATTTTTATAAATAAATTAAAATTTATATTATTTAGATAAATATTTTTTTTTTTATATTATTCAGGAAAAGGACTCGGAGCGATTGGTAGGGAATCAGAATTCAGAAGACGATATCACGCGGTCGAGTCCTGTTTTCATTCCCCGAGGCAGGGTAAGGTGGAGTCCCCTGAGTCACCCTCATAAGCGACTCTAAGCCTAAACCCAAAACCCCAGGGCCCTTCATCGAGGTAGCTCTCTTACCTTTTCCTTTCTTTTACCTTACCTTCGTCGCGGGAGAGAGTTCATGGACGATGAGTTCAGGTCCTTGCAGGCTTGATTTGTTTTTGTTTCCTTTCTTTTACCTTACCTTCGTCGCGGGAGAGAGTCCATGGACGATGAGTTCAGGTCCTTGCAGGCTTGATTTGTTTGCTGAATTAGAAGGTTCCTGTTATACGCTTTTACGAAATGCGGATATTTGTTAGGTAGCAGGTAGTTTTGGTTTTGTGGAATTGTATCCATCTCTTTCTTGACAAGACCCCCCCCTTTTTTTTTTTTTGAATCCCTGTATTCCATATTCATTGGTGACTGGTACAAATTACTTGTGCTCGCTGCAGATGACATAGTTTTTGCAATATAAGTCTAGTTTAGTGGGTTGGTGGACAAGATGGAGTCGGAATTCGTGACACATAAAGTAATTTTCATGTTGCAAATTTGAAATTTGATGGAAGATTGTGGTAGACTAGTCCATTTACAACAAAGACATGGAGGTTTTTTGAGAAGCCAATGTTGTTGTTGTTGTTGTTGTTGTTTTTTTTTTTTTTTTTTTTTTTTTTTTTTTTTTTTTTTTTTTTTTTTTTTTTTTTTTTTTTTTTTTTTTTAATGTTGTTGCAGGAGTGTGGGAGACTTGTATATCAAGAGCATGGTAACGCTCTGAAATGCTGGGGTGAAGGCTTTTTTTAACCCTGCCGGGGAAGGGGTGGGTGGGCGTGGGGATTAGGGGGAGGGGTTTGTGGGGGTTAGGGGAGGATGGTTTGAATATGCTTAATGATTTGTTTTGCATGGAATATGAGATCAAGCCCCTGAGCATGCATATGGATTATGCAATTCGCAAACATTTTAGATAGTTGAGAAGGGTCAGGAATCTACACGTGACTAGGAAATGTAACTGCATTCTGGGTTGTGATCATAATCATTGGGTCAAGTTGTATACCATGATTTAATCGTGGATGATATCAATGAAGCTATTTTGAAAACGTTCAGAGCAGATCTAATTATAAGATGGAATACTCTTGTTAAATTTGGTCAACTAAAACTAAATAAGGTCTGGTCTTACATGGTTTTTCCTCCTCAGATCACAATCTAACCATTAACATTGGAAAACTTATCATCGGGGATTGGTGTAGCTTCTCTAACATCAATTTACGTACTTTAAAACTAATGATGCATCAATAAATTTGGGGATGGAAAGTGAACAATGAGAACTTTGAGCATTTATTCAGATACAGCATCATTTACTAAAGTTGTATATCTGACATTTCCAAGGGCTCAAATTATGTCATCATTTGCTTCTTTTCACATTCTCCTTGATCTTGTTCATCCTATCATTGTAAAACTTCTCTTGAAAGGCATGAAGGATACTTAGGTGCTGATTGGACTGGTTCTAAATTTAACAAGAGATCCCTTATCAGTTAGTGCGAATCTATGCATGGCATTCACTTACATGGAAGAATGAAAAACAGGGTATGGTTGCAAAATCTAGTGAAATTGTGTATCTTCTGATGACTTGTTTTAAATATGATTTAACCAGTCTTATGAAAGGAGATTCTAAGTGTGGAACAATATTGCTATTTTGTAGTGATCGAGTTCTGTTTCAGGTACAACAATTTGGAAATGAATAAAAAATTGTATATCATCAAAGGAAAAAAATGCATGTATGTGAATTTTCATTTTAAATGGAAGAAACTTGCAAGGAAATTGGTGCTTCCTATTACAAATCCCAGATCATATATCTTAATCGAAATGTTGATAGATTAACAAAGGCTTGAACATGGAGTTATACAAACTGGAAACAAGTTACATTTGTTATCCATTAAGGGAAAATATTGTATGTCAGTAAAACAGATACTATAGACCATTGAAGGCAGTCATTTCAGATCATGACTTCCCTATATCTATTGTCTGAAAAGAAATGATTTCACATGTTTGTTATTGCTTAAAAATATTTTTCAAAGCAAAAAAGCACGTCCTAATAATTTTTTTGAAAAGTATTTGACAACATTGTGAGAAAAGTGCTTATACATGAAAAAAGTCAGAAAAGCATTTTAGCAGAAGCTAGGAAACCTAGCTTCTGGCTTATCTTTCTATTTCATGAAGCAAAAGAAACACCAAACACCCCCTTAAGTATTTAACTGCTTGTGCTCAGAGAATTCTGCATGGTTCTGTGCCATCATCTCGCTCTTTCTTTTGCTCTCGCATTCCTTTCTGCCTCTATATCCTCCTTTTTATTTAGATAAAGCTACAGGCTTAGTCATAGTTCCAACACATTTAAATTTCACATTACAGATTTGTTTTGCTTTCCCTGTATGCTTGACCTCTATTTTCCTCCTTGATGAATGTAACTATCAGCTTATATCATAGCTCCAAAGAAATTAAGGATCTTATGTTTATCTATGGTATTAACTAGACTTATCTTTGGTGTGAGCCACAAGATGGTGTTGATTGTTTAAACTTAACTAGGTCAGCAACTTGGAGCCTAAAATTTCTATCTGATTCAGTCATGTTTCATGATGTCTTCAGGTCACGGATTTAAATGTTTCAATTTGCCAAAATTGAAGCCCAAGTGCATTGTAAATGTTTTATTTCCTTAATACCTATGCTTAATCATTCACAGTTGAATTGAATATTCAGTAAAATCCAGTTGCAAAGGCTTAATGGTTTACTGTTGTAGAAATGCTGTTAGTGGCTCACTCTTCTACCAGAATGTTCATTTTGACTTCTTATATGGTTGCCTCATTTTAAAAGTTAATTATTTTGGCCTGCTATAACATTGTTCAAATGATAGGGTGAACATGGAATATGTATACCATGGTGAAATTGGAGCAAAGAACTTCATTTATGCTGTTGAAACAAGCCCAAGAATATAAGGATGACCGTGATGGCTTCATGAGACAGAGGATGGTATAGATTGACTCTACAGGATAAATGTTTACGCATGTTTTGTCAGGATGATGAATCTAAGCAATTAAAGAAAAAAAATGCTGGATAAGATGGGTGGATCACCAATCAGTAAGCCGTTGCAGAAAGGTTGGACCAATGATTTTAAAGGACAGCTAACAGGGTCAAGTTCGAAGGTTATCTAGCATTGGATTGTACCATGAAGGCTGTAGTTTTATGGTTACCTTCAATGCAATAACAAAAAGTTGGTGATGGCAATCTTCATATGTTTGTGGCTGTTGCTGTCCCTTCTTACGGTAAGATAACTATCAATATGATTAAATTTTATCCTAAAATCATCTCATTCCTACAGTTTTGATGTGAAAATGTTAAACAGTTTATTAGGGATTCTTTTGAGGACACTAACGCACACAAGAAGATAAGCTTTTTTGAGAAATTTGAAGAACATCAAAGCACCCCCTGTACCCCAAGGCAATTTCCTATAGATTATAACGAAAAGTTAGAAAAACCATAAGAAATCATTTGTTCGTGGTTTCAAGATATTTGTAGCCCACATGCATTTGGGGGTCAAAATCATCAACTCATTGCTGCTAAAGAAATGTTCATGAATGACTAATATATCAATACATTCTTAGCTGTCTTTCTTCCTTCAGCTTCTTATAATTCTTGAATAGCTTCATTAAGTAGCATTGTCTTTTTTTTTTTTTTTTTCAGGATGAGTTCTAACCAATTTGATATTCTTCATCCATTTCGTTGCTCTTATTCATCATTATAATTAGCTATATCTCCTTTCAACAAGCAGTTTATTTCATAGCCTAAACGCTATTAGTAGATTAGTACGTCATTGATCATATGGAATCCTGAAATAATGTTTTTTGCATGGCACTAGATGATCTCAAGAGTACTAGGTTGAGATTTATCAGAAAAGGCTAAGAGGCTGAAATATAGAGCACTGGACAGGTTTTTCTGTGGTCTTTGGGAACCTGTAAGACATTATGGACATTGTTTTCCATAAGATTAGGCCACATATCAGAGCCCTGTGATGTTTGGAGAGATTGAGGGTAAGAAACCTCAGGATTTGTTTAACAATAAAGTATTAGCATTCAGGCCTGCACATCCAAGATAGTGATGAAGACATCCACTATAACCTGTTTGCTGTGAGGATTATTTAGACCAGCATCTGTACATTTGAAAGTACTGAATTAACCCAGTATGCAGAATGCAGATCTAGATGGATAAGCAGATAACATTTATGAGTAATTGATCTAAGTGTTTGGTAATCATAAACAAGTTTTGACTTTTCAAGGAAATAATAGTAGATCGATCAAAAATAACCAATCTCAGATTTGTGCAGCCACAGACATTATTTATTTGATGTCAAAAGTACATTTACAGAAAAAACACAACATCTACAAATGTGTAGGTCATTAGTATTATTGTGTGGCAGTTCTTGCTTGCTAGTCAATGAGAATTTGAGACACCAAGAGCAACACACTCTCTGTTGGTTCTGTCATAACAGCCGAAGAATCATTCTGGTTGCATTAATAGTGAACATTCTTCTGCATGAGAAGAGAGCATTTTTTGGTTGATTAAAAGCACAGATTTCTTGATGTGGAAGATTGTCTAAATCTTTTAATCAATGTACCAGGGCAAATTGTGTGCTGCACCAGTGGCATTCAAGGTACTGGAAATGGGGTGAGGTGATTGTGATGTTCTTTATGATTGTGATGCTCAATTTTTAGGACAGCCCACATGGCAAACATCTGATTTACCAATGGGACTGTATCGATGTGCCTTTCATCAGAATTATCGAGTTTCTTAAAGTTTGATAGGGGCCAAAAAGTACTGCTTTAAGTTAATAATGTTATCCTAGTTTCTAGAGCCATAATCAAATTAATTTGTCTACAAAAGGATTCTGTTGTCATTGTTACAGAAGTTAAACCAACTTCGAGAACATACCAAAAGTTACAGATATGAAAAGAAGATAATAGTAATCATCGCCTTTTCCTTTTCCATATTCATGTGATTATTAGATGCATCTTTTGTGATCAGGAATTAAAATTTTTCAGTAGATCTTTCATTATCCTACTATGTATCAAGATTAAGTGAACTCATTTATCCCTGTTAATGAGAGCTAAATTGGAAAGACATTTGCCTTTTTCTCTTTGGTAAGAGCAACCCAAAGGTTTTTTCCTGTTTCACTGTCAACCTTCGCCATGGAGCGAATTACTTTTTTCAGGTTTTGATGGGAGGAAAACAGAAAAACATTTTGGTGCTTGTCTGATCAAGTCAATCACTGTAACACATGATCCATTCATTTGAAGTTCTGTCTCTACATACGGGCACTGTTGCCAGTGGAGTGAATACAAACCACTATATGTGGGCTTCTCCTATGGTCCTCTTACTAGGCTCTAATCAGTGTATTTGTTATTGCTTATTTAACAGAGAAGACCTAGGAGTCCTCTCGGAGGTGGGTTAGAGGTTTTCTTTTTACTTTTTTGGATTATATTTTCTTAGTGTCTTTGTCATCAATCTTGTACTCTGAAGTGTCATTGTATCTAATAATCCAATTATAATACTGACTCCAGATTTGTGACCCTCATGGATCCCAGATCACTCAATTGATGATTGTGGGCCCTCATGCATGAACAAGTGGACATGACAAATCTATGACCGCTGCTGCTGGAAACCATGGGCAGGAGATGTATCTGCATGTCATTGTCAGGTTGATTTTCCATCCAAAAAGTCACTGGCTCGGCAGATGATGCAGATATTTGTTTGGCCGTAAGTTCTTGGCATTAGACTGAACTCATGCTTCAAACCACTTCGCTTGGGTATTCATAGTTAATGGTGCAGCTTTTAAGGTGTTATCGAACATTGTATGCTACTAAAAAAAAAAAAATTACTAAGCATGCTTTGACAAAATTAGCAGCAGTTCTATTGACAGATGAATAGATGTGTAGGCTACCTCATTATCATTACCCTCCACATCTCCATTAAAAAAATCTCAAGTATACACAGTTTTTAATGTAAGAAAGGTGCCTGCGGTATTCAAAGTGAACTAATCCAAAAAATTTACTATCAAATGACAGATATTTTGGTTAAACCATTCGGTGACTCCTTGTGCTTTGAAGCACAGGAGAGCACCAAAGAGAATATTATCAAGTATGCTTATTCTTAGTGTAAGAAAGGTACCAAAACATTTTTGTACTTTGGAAACAAGGGAAGTTTGGACAAACATTTTACTATCAAGAACACATTTATTCTGGTCGAATCATTCTGTGACGCCTTGTCACTATCAAAGCATGGGGAAGTATCAAAAAGCATAAGCTCAAGTATGCACATCTTTAATGTAAGAAAGGCACCTAAATTATTTCAAACTTTGGAAACAAGATGAGATCCTTCAAACACTTCATCATCAACAATGCAGATATTCTGGTTGAATCATTCTGAGACTCCTTATGGCTATCAAAAAGGATAGGATATTATTTAAAATTTTAAATAGTACCACTTAAAAAATTTACTTGTATTTAGCTAGTGTCGGTCCTAAGGCTAAACCTGGCAGCTTTAGATAACAAACATAAGGGACATTATTACAGAGTTTAAACTTTAAACAATAACAAGGGGGTCCATAATGCATTTACATCAGATCACAACCTGAACTATGCGGAAGTTTGTTATTACTAAATTAATATAATGACTGTGTTGTCATTCTTTTTCATTTCTCTTGCATCACTAATTGATATAAATTTTAATATTTTGAAATAAGTTCACCAAATTCTACTTAATTGATATGGTATGAAGCTACAGTGTGATAAAAAAAATTTGATGCTTCTCATTTGATATTTATCTTGCTGGGGAAAAAGAATTACTTGAGCCTGTATGGTTATGATGATAAATTTTTCAAATATTTGAAATTTGCTAATCTGCTGGCCCCTTATTACCTTCGATAGGTACATTGAGACCTCAATTGTTACAGTGACCAGCAGTAAATTGGCCGGCCTTACCTAATGTTTGACTGCAAAACGCTACTAAGTCCTTTTTGTTCTCTTTAAAATGACATTTGTTAAATATTTATGTCACTTTTGTATGTATGCCTCTTGAAGACACTAGGTAACTTCTTCAATCATGAATTTTAATGTGAAATTGTTTGCTAATTATTATTTGATACCATATGAAAAGAAAATTTAAAAATTATAGTTTCACTCTTTTCCTTTGCTTCTGAAGTACTTGTCCATATACTTGCACTTTCTTTTATGTTTCTAATCATGATAGCTGTTAAAAATAATCAACTGTGTCTTGAAAGCTATAGAGGAAACACCATGTAAATGAATAGGTGATATGTACAGACCTTGCTGGACTAGTGAGTGCAATACCATTCATTCTGTTTTCTTTTCTTTTTCTTCTTTTTTAAAAGTCGTGCTGGTTTATTGTTTGCAGTTCTGAATTTGTGTTTCCTAATGCAAGTGGCATCTATCTTATGTTAATCACAAAGCTGACCGTTTATCTTTAAAATTTTGTGGGACCTGTAGGTGCAGAACTATTCACTCTGTTTTCTTTCTTTTTTCTGTTTCTTTAAAGTCATGCTGGTTTATTGTTGCCAGTTTTGAGTTTGTGTTTCCTAATGCAAGTGGCATCTATCTTTTGTTAATCACAAAGCTGACCGTTTATCTTTAAACATTTTGCAGAATATAACCTTTTTTTTTAATCATCACTTTTTGCAGTCTCTAAGTGGTTAGTTTTTAACTATACTGGAAATGAGAGGATCCTGCCATTTTGCTAGTATCCTTGTCTCTGGAATTTCCACTTCCTATTCCTCATAGACTGCATCTTCTGCCGCTTGTTTTCCATGTTATAAACTATAGTTGGGTTAACATCAGGACAGGTCCCACTTTTCTTTGAACTTTAGTTCAAAGAGAAGGAAATATTCAGGGGTTTTGGCCCACCACCATTTATACCTCAAACCTTGGAGCTAGTCTCTTTAGAAACCTCCACCAAAACCATGGTCGCTGGGTAAAAGGAAAGCATCATCGTACGCCCACTGGATGGCATGTCTCTTTTCCTTGTCCTTCAATTACTTCACCACTCAAAAAGAAAGGTGCAGAATTCCCATTGGTTTCAGGCAGGCCATCCATGGCCCTGGCCTCTTCTTGACGGCTTCCTTCCCACTCCATGGCACGCCATTCTTTGTTCTCCTTCCCAATTTAGTCATCATACTGCATAGCAGCAGCATTCTTCCTCCTTTTATCCTTAAAGATGGATTGGAATCTTTGAATTGATTTGCAACTTGTGACCTTTGCTAAAACAAAACTGTCATCATAGTGTTATACGGTAGTTAATGATGTTGTTGGATGTCCTCTGTCATCCTTGTAAACCAAGTTGGTATTTAAATATTAGCTAATATTTAGTTGTTCATTATGATAACCAATATATAACAGCAAATTGGAAATGGTATGGATATTTTCACTGCATATAACAAATATCATTTCATATTATCTTTGTAAATAAAATCTCGAGGTTTTTATCTGGAAACTGTTGTTTTTACTAATTTTCTTGGCATCAAAATCCATTAATTTTCCTTATAAAATCTCTCATTGTCATCCTCATTAATTTCCTCACACTTCCCGTCCTCCATCCCTTTCCCATTTCTGGTAGTGGCCTGTTTGCTACAGTTGAGCTGTGTAGCAGCAGTTGGTGGTGATATAGCCTAGGAAAATGGCAGAACATATCTTTTGGGACCACTTTAACTACAATATGTAGAAATGTCTCCATCTTTAAACATGGTGCTGCCATCAGATCTCACCGATTGCTATGGCTGTCTATGGTCCTAACATTATTGCATTCATAGCCTATTGGAGATATTCTTTTCTTTTTTTTTTTCTTCTCATATGTTCCTAATGACATTCATCACACACCATATATGCACTGTGGGTACTGATAATTAAGACATTAGCTTATTTCTTTAAATTAATTTGTATGCTTTAGATTTATTGGTCCTGATAAGGTTCTAATGTTATTGGTCCATTCATTAGCAAAGAAAAAGAAACCAGGTGATCAAATGTCAAAGTTTATCCCTTGAAATTTCCAGCACATGCGTGGCTTTCTTTAGTGTTTTGATCAGATTGGAGATTAAGCACAAATGGTGCTTAGAGTTTGGCAGGAATGTCTTGCCTCGTATTGTTTGTGGTAGTAATCTTTCAAAGTTCTACAAAGACCATGTAGTATTCTGAGATGTGCTGATGTGATCAAATTTTACTCGACTTTTTTGACCATTCTATAATGAAATTATGGTGAAAATCAATGAACATATTTTTTTGATAAAGAAAGCAGTAAACATATTTGAACCGTGATGTTTATTTACCCATTTCTGGGAGGTAATTCACCTTTTTAAGTGGTTCTTTTTCCTTAAAAGAATTTCTCGGAGATACTCGTGAGTTAGATCTGAGTTGCTGCAGTTGCATATAAATGCATGATCCATGCACAGAGATCCAAATGGTTTCACAGCCGTCACAAACCTCTCAATAGGCAAAACTCTCGACTCTTTAACAAGATTCCGGACAGAAATGGGCTGCTTTGAAACATTTTTGCTGTTATAACAGAAATAACATCTTTATTTTCTCAATATGTTTCTTTTAGGAATAAAATAGCAACTTAAGGCATATATGAGCCAGTTATAACTGTCAATGAGAGTAAAATAACATTGTAAGATTATTTTACTGCTTACGAAATAAAACTTTTTGTTGAATTGACACTGGATCTAAAAGGAGATGAATAATGGCGTGAACGGTGAAGATGTTTTGATGTAGGGGTCATTATAAACGATAGAGTTAAGTGGGAGTCATTTTATGTATAAATAATTTAACAAATGATTCTAGGAGGTGTCAAAGTTCGCACTGTTCTTTTCAGAATGACGTACGAAAAGTTATTCCTAACCCAACGTCCAAGCAATTGAACATAAAATTACCAAATCAGCGTAACATCAATCTTTGGGATTTTTTTGTTTTTTTGTTTGTATGCTAGCAAATACCCAATTTTTTTTTTTAGGTCAACAAAGATCTCTCGAAAATATTGCAAAAATTATTATAATATTATGAAAGCCATTACTTTAAACCATTGACGATTAGAGCTAATGACATCTCGACTAGCTGGACCAAGCGTTGGTCGTCCGTCTCTCGAACGCAATATAAGGTCTAATAGCCATTCCAAAGTTTGGACCCATCTCTCACGTGTATTGCGCGTCCAATTCTAGTTGTCATCGATTATGGTGGCCTCCATCCCATCGGAGGCGGACTTACGCCCAAAGGAGGATTGTGTAGAATAGCATGTTATCTCGAATAAATCAAATACGTCCGTCTAGAATTTACAATAAATACCAAAAATAATAATAAAAAAAAAGAGATGCTAGAAAAACATTAGGAAAGAAAAAATATTAAAAAAATATTATAGATTAATATCATGCTCTACTCTTGCTCTGAAAAAAACAAACTCTCTCTTTCTCTCTCTAGATGTCTGCATTAAAGACGCCTCCTCCTCTTCTATTTGAGTTTATTTAGTTTAATGCTCATCCTAAACTAATTTAGACATGCGCATAAAAATAAAAAAAAATAAATTATATGTGTGTATATATATATATTGGAGGACATGATTGCTCCAACAGCTTGCACACGGCTATACTCTAATTCTGCTTTCCCCTGCTAAGCTATAATTTTCATGGAACAACCCCGGCCACCAATAAGCAGAATCCATTACCTGTTTTCCTTGTCGCGAGTGGGGCCCCCCAGCGGTGGTATTCCCTCCGCCACTGGAATTAGATTTTGTCGCGTGACGTTGACAACTTGACAACCTTCCGGGGATAATTTCGGCACTACAAAAGTAGGGCTTATTCCCAAGGAGAGAATTACCGACGTTAGCACATGTTAATAAATTGGAAAGACCGATGTTTTCGATCAGCTAAAGAGAAAAACAACATCATGGTGGGACGATCTTTTCAAAACCATGACAGTGGGTAATGAAGGCCGAGTCTGCTGGTGAGCTCTGGGCACAATTTTTTTTGTCTGGGATAAGAGGGATGAAGTTTTTTCAGAAGACTTTTTTGAAAGATAATAACAAGAAAAAGAATCGATGAGATTTAGCTTAGACTCAGAGAATGCTCTACAGTGGCCTCTTTAATATTGTGCAATCTAAATCTGCCTTTTGGCAGCACTAAAATACTGCAAAATAGTTATAAGAATTGGTGGATTTCAGCTGAGGGTCAACGAGCGATAATTTTTTATTTTTTTTTAGTTTTAAAAAAAAATTATAAAAATTAAGATAAAAATATGTTTGGCACTACAATTTTTATTTTTTATTTTTCAAATATCATTTATATGATCTTAAAAATAAAAATTATTTATTTTTAATATTTTCAAAAAAAATTCACCACCATCAAAATCTTAGCTACTTCTGCTATCACTATTATTGCTATCATTGTTGCCGTTGCTAATATCCCTGCAGTCATTTCTATCATGACTATCATTAATGTGCTCTATTATTGCCATATCTCCCATATCATTAGTACATCCACTATCACCACCATCATTGCTTATACCATGCGACTATGAGTATAGTATTTACCTCTATCACACCATTAGTGTCCTCACTGCCACCACTGTTGATCCACCACCATTACATTACCTACACCATACACCATTTTTATTATCACCATCTCCGCTATATCACTTGCATACTCACTATCAATGCTATCATCATATCTGCTATCTCTGCATCATATTTATCGTTGTTGATATATTTATTTTAAAAAATAATTGACTAGATCAAATATATCTATATTTTTTGAAAATTAAAAAAAAATATTTTATATATTTAAAAATAAAAATTTGAGATAAAAATGATGTCAAATGATGGCTAACTCTAAACTAGATGCATTAAGCGAGTCTAACCAAAGTCCTCCATCACTTATAACCATATCGAATCACATCAATATTTTTAATAAAAAAATTATTAATCTCATTGTTTTGTTTATAATGGTTGTGCTCAAAATTTGAATCTTGATTATGCCTTCAGCCTCAATCAAGGCAAATTATATGACCTATATAGCTTTTCTAATAAAAATATATTAACAGATCCATTAGTTAAGCCGAAACTAACACTCCAAGAGGCTTCATCCCTCAGCCAGGGAAATCTATTTCTATCCATAGCAGAATGCTAGTGAATGAAATGACAAAGATATTATTAAAAAAATAGAATTAAAAAAATATTTGATTCATATAATATGAAAAAGATTTTTCATTCCTAAACAAAGATGGGCCAGGGCAAGAGTGGCAGAAGTAATTATTCTATATTTTAAATTTTATTTTTAAGAATATGAAAAAATTGAAATCTTAGGGTAGGAGACCAACATGGAAAACAAGGTGTGGCAGGACAAGCCGTCTCCCCAGCGAGAGACGCAGAAATTTTTAAACACGTCCTAGACATTGTCTTTCCCTCCGGGCGTTTCCAAGGGGATGCCAATTCCATCCATCCATCCACATCATAAACGATCAGAGGGATGCCCATTCCATCCATCCATCCACATCATAAATAACCGATGTGCGCCCCCATTTTCCAATTTTTTTATTAGAAAGTAAGTTCTCATCGTCATCCAATCTAGAGCCTTCCGTACACTTCTACTGGATAATTATACTCTTCCCACACTGCTTTTGGATGGGGACACAACCCCAATATAAGTATCTTATACCGCAGCTCTAACCAGTGTTCAAGCCCAGAACAAATCCCACCGAGCCATGCAGTCATTCAAGAAGTGAACTGAGGAGTCAGCTTCATACGCATGGAAAGAGATCATGGAACAAATATATCGCACATAATTAACATAAACATACAGATCTATCTCAAAATTAAAAGAAAAAAGAAAAAAATATTGCATATGATAAGAAAATTACAAGTTCTTGCAGTACCCGAACATCATATTTACATTCAAATGGAAATTTTGACAATGGAATTAACTTCCAGAAAAAAAGGGGCCAAAAAATTCAACAAAAATTAATCCTCACAATAAAAATAAAAAGGAGACAGCCTCGTCTGGTAGGTCTTCAGCATCAGTAATCCACTCGACAACCTCGTAGAATTCACAACTCTTTTTCTTCTCGCCATTTTTTTTTGATGCCAAAGCAGTGTACCAATGCTTGAGCGTGCTCCCAGATTTTATGCCCATAATATATACACAGTATCACTCACTCTATCTCTCTCTCTTTCTTTTCTTTTCTTTTCTTTTTTTTCCCCGAGTTGATATCAACAATTATGAAATAAATCAGGCAGCCAAATAACCCCCCCCTCATAAGCTCTCTCCTTTCCTTCGCCGGAAAAGGACCCATTTAGCGATTACTTCACCAACTCCGAAATCCACCCCAAGTCCGGCACCGCGGCGCTGCCTCCGCCTGCGTCCGAACACCCCTCTACCGCTTCCTCCTCACCCAAAACCTCGAACCTCGTTCCCCTTCCATCCTTCTCCGTCTCCTCCTCCGCCCACACTAACCCGCCACCACCCGCCGCCGTCGGCGTCGCCGGCAAGCTAGCAAACCCCGCCCTGAACGCCCCAACTCCCCTAGGCGATCCAAACCCACCACCACCAACCATCCCAACCCTCCAAGAACACGGCACCGACTTCGCCTTGCTCAGCTGCAGATTCCTAATCGCCGTCAGGACCTCGTTCATCGCCTGCTCCCCCACCGGCGACACCGGCGGCGACTCCGACGTCGGAGACACGGACGGCGAGATCAGCGTCGATCTCGGCGACGAGATCAGATTCTTAGACCTCCGGGCCGGCGATCCGTCGTACGACTCGGGCGCCGGCTGCGTCGGCGACCGAGGGCTCTGCGGTAGGACGCGGAGCTGGTTGGGGGTGTGGGCGAAGAAGCAGACGCGGCGGCGACAGGCGGTGCCGTCCTTGCAGAATTGGGTGCGGTACCGCGTCGGGTGGAGCCAACTCTCGAACACCCCGTGGGCGAGGTCGCAAGCGTCGCCGCGCTCACAACGGCCGGTCTTCCGGAACTCCGTGCAGGCGGCGCCGGAGTAGTGGAAGCGGCGGGGGTCCCGACGGCGGGCCTTCTCGCCAGGATGGGCGTACGGGCACTCCGTCCAATCGTGCGACCGCCCTCGGGGGCACCGCCGCACCTTGAACTCGTACATCCGGAACTCGTCGCAGGAGAACGCGTCGAGCGCCGAGTCCAGCGGCTCGTCCGAGTCGTCCAACGGCTCGTTATTCGACGGGAGGAAGCGCTGCAGCGCGGCGAGCACCGCCTCGCCGGTGACGCCGCTGACGGGGAAGGATACCTGCATCCCAGCCGTCGGATCATCAAACATAGTCCACGGAGGAACCTGGACTGTCGGATGATGATGATTTCCTTCGCCGAACGCCATCTCGCTCTCTCTTTCTCTTGCTCTCGGTGCTTCGCCTTTAAGGCTGTAGCCTGGCTTCGGACAAGGGGAGAATATAAATACGAACACCAAGGGGTGGGATAAGCTAACCGGGGTTGGGATAACCGGGGTTGGGTTTGGGGGCTTATAAAAAAATAACAGCGCCGCTGGGTTTATAAGGCGGTGGGAGGGGGCGAATGGCGGTATTTCGGGATGCGAGACATGATGTTTGGCGGCATGTGGATAGGGATGAGGCGGTGGACAGGTGGAAGGAGAAGTAGGGACGCCGTACATGCAAAATAGCGTGGTGGCTCCAAGGGCTTGATTTGGAAGCGCCACGCTTGCAGGCGGACTGTTAGCGGATAGCATCCCAGCGAACAATTACACGGATGTGATTGGATAGAACCGGACCGGACCGGCTCGATGTTATGAGGCACGTGCATTGCACGAGAGGACGAGCATAGAGAGAGGCAGATTAAACAAATGCATTAAGAAGTTCATTTGTATAGTTTGATGGGGACCCCTCCCACCTAAGATCCTATTTTATACAAATTAAAATCTATTTAATTCACAATCAATATAAAATTAATGATAATTTTTTTTCTTCAATTAAAAAAAAAATTAGATAAAATTATAAAAAATATACCATAATTTATTAAAAATATATCGATTCTTATCTATCATATCAATATTATGGTCAAGAATTTATGACTCGAACATCGATTTTTATTTTTGTATATATGAGATATTATCTGTTTCGATTTCTGATCGTTATATGAGATCTTACGATTTTATCTTTTAAAAAATATTTTATGAAAAAAAAAATCTTATTCCATATATAAGTTAAAAAAAAATTAACTTATAATCAATATAAAATTAATGATATCCTTCCTCCTATACTATAATAATTATATATTTGAACACTTGTTTTATTTTACTTTGAGTTACATATATTTTTTTTTTAAAAAAAAAAAAAGAGGGAAAAGACCGTTTTCAATGCTTGGAAATGCACCATCGGATTGTCCGTTCTTTTATTGCAGTGGGTGGAGAAGGGATACAAGAGCGGTGGAGACATTGGGATGCCGCCTAAGTAGATGGGATGATGTCTGCTTCTTTTGTTATTTTCTTGCATGATGTATACCCTTTTTTTTGTTAGTTTTCAGAAGTTCTCTTAGCAAGTAAATGAAGATGACCTCATAGGGGCATCCAGACGCAGAGGCTATTGGCCCTCCTTTTCCAGAGTCTTACTTTGCGGTACCAAAGATATTCCTTTACCATTCATCTTACGCATCTTTCGATAATAACTATGTTTTTTCTTCGATTCAACCTTAGCCTTTTCCACCCCCCCAAGCCCAAAGTAAAAGAAGAAAAACAGGAATTTTAAAAAAGAAAGAAAGAAAAAAAAAAAAAACTCCAACACAACTTTGAATCGCAAACTTCGTCCATGGTGCATCTGTGATTACAAAAAGTGTTTCAAAGTTGTGTGCCCATGAGATGGGAAATCAAACAAACGTATTTGGCTTGATCTTGGAACAGAGTGAGCTAGCTAGCTCTAACCTACACGCCTTGCAAGGATTGATCAGCTTTGGATCCTGGGATTTGGTGGTCCCTGTTTACCAAACTCCTTTGGTACCACTGGGGAAGGAGGAGGCTTCTCGTCTGTGCATGGCAAAAGCCAAAACTGTTTTTTTCTCATACGTTTTCCGCACCGTTCCGTTCCCACTTTTGCAACTTTGCCGCTACTCGTCCATCTACGCTATTGCAGCTGTCACAAGCATCCTTACGTATATCCGTATACCTTTCCGTGGCAGTACATATAAAACTTTTTTGAGCTAGCACTGTTAATTTCTTATTCACAAACATGTTTCCTATTAGCTCATGGATTAGTCATTAATTGCATTTATGAATAAATTATAAATAATTGACAATACCAAACTAGTTTGTTCATGGAGAATAGTTAGGAGAACCATTTGACTGAGTAAAGAACTAAGAACAATTCGAAATATGTTTGCGTACATTACTGCTACTGCTATGACCAGCACAACTTGCATAGAGAGTTATCCCCCTTTTCTCTCACATCTCTCTCTAGAGCGAGAGTTCTCTTGTTTTTGGAGAGGCAAAGCTGACCAATATTGATGCTGATACTTCATCGAGGTTGGTAGTGCTAGCTATAGCAGGAACGAAGAGTTTTGTGATTGCAAGCTTGAGTTATTTTATAATTAAGTTATTTCTTCTTATTTTTATCACATGTTCTCTCGCAGATATATTATGGTAAAAAGATCTTTTGGGGACACATGTTATGTCAACTGCCGACACTGCGATAGATGCTGATCATTTTCTTACTTGCCCCTCTATAAGCACTGCATTGCTTGCTAGATTTTTTCATATATATATATATATACGTAGCATGTATATATAAACTTGTCTCTCTACTTGGGCTATTACATGTCTTGAAGGTTAATTTAGATAATCATCTGCTCGGTACATAATTATTGAGACTAAACGCTGATCTTGTATGCAGGTTCTTTAAGCACCAAATAAAGATCTGGTCGATGTGACAAGTGTTACTCGATGTCTGTAATCCACCTTCAAAATTTAACAAATCATAGATTTTTTTTTTTTTCTCGCAGCTAACTAGCTAATCTGGATCGATCTAGTAGGGTCTATAGATTCAAGGACAATTTGGATATGGTGTAGATTTGATCACATTCTGATCATGGCAACAATATGAGATCAGATGTGACCTGTATATTTTGTTGTATTTAATGACACGACACCTCTGATGGCATGCTACCTTTATCAAAAAGTAAAAAACTATTTTTTTTTTTAAGAAAAAGGCTTTAATAGGGTTGGCTGGACTGCTTAACACTTTGTAGCTTGCAGTAGCTATCGACTTGGACTAGTTAGTAGCTAGTTGCTTCATCGTCCTTTGCCGGAGGCCGGAGAATGACGCCTAACGCCACGCAACCCGTCGTTGGCATCAGAAACCGGAAAGGTGGCCGCATTTTGCTTGGTACACAAAAGCCGGGACAGTGGTCCACTCATCAGGTCCGTCCCATCCTAATCGTACGTCTCCTAAAGCAGCGTCCGGCGAGGCATCTCAACCACCATCACGTTGTGAAACCACCGCTACCTAATAGTGATAGTTGGTGAGCTCCATGGATCAGGACAGCTCAATTCTTATCCGGATTGATCAAAGTGGTTGAAACATCAAGCCCAAATCTTTAGATGACATGGCATTTTCCTGTGGATTTGTTGTTTTTCCGAGCCCACGTTGCAACGTTGTATCTATCGCATGAAAGAAAGAACCACCTTCCTTCTTATGGATCCACCATTCGACCGTAATCGCTTTAAGATCTGTGCAAATGGATTCCAAAAAAAATTGAAGTGCTTTGAGACCTGCATAAAGTATAACCCAATGACCGACGTCGTTCTTTCTACTGTATTCTCCATGTTGTGGATGTTTGTAGCTCAATAATCCAACTAGATCATTTCAACAAGCCCTAAACCTCTAAATAAAGAAGAGATAGGGAGACATACCTACTGCTTTAGCTGACCATAATGTATAATTGATTGTGCTATATTTTCTGGATTTTTAAAATAGTTTATAGCAATGAAAGGACTATCTTCATATTGAAGGGGGAAAGTGATAAAACAGCAAGGTTTGGGAGGAGTTTAGAAGAAAGCATACTTACATTAGTTGGAAAGGTAGCCAACCTTCGGTCTGGTTACCTAATTAAGCTATCCTTACCCATTGGTAGGCATCAAGAGGGTAGATCCTTTGTAGCATCAGGTGGTCCCAAAATTTCAAGTAGACAATGTGGGCTGGAGAGATGTTAGAGCTGGGTCATGAGCTCGTATCATGCCAATGTGCCCTATGTCATCAATTGGTGTTGTACTTCAAGTTTTTAATTATATTTTGCTATTATAATATGAATGTTCTGGGTTATGATTATGTTCCCAGGGGATCACTTTGAGGAATTAACTTTTGGAATTGTATTTCTTGTTCTTTTACATGCATTAATTACACGTGATGGATGCTAATAGTAACTAATCACCATACTGGTATTCTTGAACGTTAGATTTGTTGCAGACAATATTAAATTGATCTATAAAATTATTGTTTTTTTTTGTTAGCAATCTATAAATTATTGTTTAAAAATAGAAATAACAAAATATAGTTCTTGCATGTTATCATTTCATAAAAAAATCAAGTTAAGTTATAAAAGCATTGAAGACTATATCCAAATGATGAAGGTTTAAGCTTGCAGTTATTATAATTCATGATTTCAATGAATTTCAGATTTTTTTTATCTAAAATCCATCTTTTAAAGAAAATAAAGAAACCATATAAAAGACTGAGCCCAAGGTTTTAAGACCATGACTTGGTGTTTGAGGAGCCCACAGGGGGCTGTTTATACTGGTGCCACCACGAGGGCACAAGCAAGTTTACGTACGATTCCCAACATCAGTCTTTGCACTGAAGGATGTTAAATAAATAAATAAATTAAAAAAATGCAAATGAGTACAAGATTTACTGTATCCGTACATATGGACCACCGCTGATGTCCAAAATTCAACCGTACACGTGGGTCCCAAGTTCCTCGCACTACCGACAAGTATACACATGCAACACTCCGACGCCACCACGTGTGTTCTTGAGATCCGTGCCAGAAGACGGTTCCAACGGTGGTTTTTGGCAGTTTAGCGCTTCTCCACGGTAGCGAGCCTATTAACCGAATACCAAACGGGTTGAACCGGTGCTCAGATCACCGAAAGGCCGGATCAGGCGAGAAAGTCCTTCCGGGTTCAAGCTAGATTGGATTTGGGAAGGTATTCATATTCAAGTTTGGATTTGAATCCGAATAAATCAAAAAAAAAAAAAAAGAAGCAAGATTTACACCCACATTCTAATCTAATATATATATATATATATATATATATATATATATATATATATATATATATATATAAAAAGCTCGAGCCTCACCCCAGGAGTTGGAGAAATTTATAATTTTTCCCTCTAAGTTTCTTCTCCCTGCCCTCCTCTATCCAGCAAGCCCTCCAGAAAAAAAAAAAAAAAAAACTATCGCAACGAGGCCGCGATTTTCGTTTGTTTTCCTGCTCTCCCTGCCCCCTCCTACTCTCTCTCTCTCTCCTGTCTCCCCTCTCTCCGCCCCACCCCTGATCTTTTTTTTTTTTTTTCATTTTAATTTAAGTTTCGAGCTCGACAACCGTTGGGCGGAAACGAACCGGATCCGCATGGACTAGGGGTGGGATGTCGCGGATCAATGATGTGGACCATTTGGACGATAGATGTGGGGTTGAGTGAGTTATGTTTTTTTTGTGAGAGAGAGAAAGAGAAGCGCATTTGACTGGTGCCGACAAAGATTTTTTTTTCTTTTTTTTGAGTTGTGGTGGGAGATTTGGGAAAGTAGATAATATCAGTGGAGAAAACGTGAACTCCTTTCCATCGGCAATCGGAGAAGGAAAAGAAGGGAGGAAGGAGATGGGCCTAACGAATTCGGATTTTGGGTCCCAACCCAATCTGAAATCCGACATAGATCTATTTATTTAAACAGAGAATCTTGCATTTAGGCCCTTGATAAAAGCTATATTCAATTAAGCCCTTTTGATAATTGACTGAACCAGATCATGTTGAGTTAATTTAGTTTAGGGGTATTTTGCAATTAAACCCTGATAAAGTATTTATTATATAAAGGCCCTTTTCTACTGGATCTCCATATTTTTGGCTCTGAACCCAAGGGCAAAAAAATATTAATTGAGATTGTCCCCATGGGTCAACTACTACAATTATGCATATAAATATAAATACAATATGACTACTGCCGACCTTCTGCTATTACTTAACCATCCATTCTTAAATGCATACAAAATGGATACAAACTACTAATCTCAGATACGTATAGATCATCATTGTCTCTTAGTCATTCTGGATGAAATTCTGAGCTACTAGGACTAAGAAGTTATTAACAATTCAACTATCAGAAAATTTATCTCTATCTTTTCTCTGGAATAAGTCTTTAATGATGATTGAAAATTCAATAAAATAAAAAATTATATAATAATAAAATATATATTATTTTTATTGATAGATTATGAAGAAAAGAGATATATATGGAATGTAAATAGGTGGTCATGTTCTGCTTAATGATGAAGATTCCGGAACAATTGATACCGAAAATGTTGATTCAAAAAATAATTTTTCTGTCAGTAAAAAATAGAAATGATTATGTTATTTCTTATTATTATATTATTTAAATATTTTAAATTTATATTTTAATTTGAAATATTTGATATCATCTATGATATCTTTTATATTATATTAAATTTTTAATTTATAAAAATATTATTTGAAGAAATAAATACATGCCGTGCATCACATGAAGTTCTAAGCTAGTTCAATTAATAATTGGATGTAAGTTTAAATTTAAATTTAAAATTTAATTTAAAATATAATTTTAGTGAGCTAATCGAAAAAGACTTAACAATTTTCCAGACTAAGAAGGATTTTTATTGTAATAGTCTATGGTAGATTGCAATATCAAAGGAGCATGATAAGGAAAGTAAGTGGTTTTAAAAAAAAATACAATCACTCTTAAGATATATTTAAATTTCTGTTTACATCCTATTTGATTGAAACATAACAAAAATCTAAATGTTGGTTCGGAACTAAAATAGAAACAAGCAAGGGTTGAGGAGAACATGCATGATAAAAGATGTAAATGATTATTAAAAAAAAAAGTAGAATTTAGCATTACAATCGTAGCCAATTTTCTTTATATTTTCAAATATTTACATACACCATATATAGTTTATTTTTCAGCATTTGGATTGTGCGATTTTTTTATTTGAACTTAGCTAAATCCGAGTTTGATCCTATAAAAATTCAGATTATATATATATAATCTAAGTTCGATCTGATAAAATTATGAAAAATTAAATTTAGATTCATATCTAATTATGATAAAATAATTGGATCAACTTATTGAATTTTTTGGGTATTGTTTACTTCCTTACCTACCCGTCACCTTGATATCCATCATCCATTCCATTCCGGTCCACGATCTTTGTCCGTGTTGGTGGGATCACCTAGCTAGCTGGCTATGGCTCTTGTAGCACTCGATTACGTTGGACCACTGGGGTAAAGATAACTGGATGAGGTTGGATTTGAGCGAGAGTCAGAAATATGGAGCTGAAAATAGGTGGTGTGACAAGTAACTTGGCAAATATTCTGCCTAGAAGCTATATGTTGGAGAGGGTTCTCTGGTCATCATTAAGTATGTCTGATTTATCCATTAGGATATCTTATGGAAGAATGGCAACTGTAACAAAAGGAAAAAAAAAAAGGCAAGGAATTCTCATAATGTCGAGCAAATGGATGGCTATGATTTAGTACGTCATTGCTCATGGCATTGATGAGTGCTTCCTTTGATTGTTCATGCAAGGAGCTCCTTTTGGCCTAAATCTTGTTGCATGGATGATTTTGATCTCCTAAATGAATACCAACTCCTGCAGAATCCATGAAAACACAAGGATCAAAATAAAATGCAAGTATGATAGGCTCCATGTATATGGTGAAAATTTAATCAGGTGCTTAGGATCACAATATATGAGCAGCATAGGCAGATCGAGATTTAAGAATCATGAGGCATGCTATTAAATTTTATGAAACAAATTATTTTTGTGCATATCAACTCTCTGGTCGATGTATGATGTCACGATCAATCCATGTTAGCTTTCCAATTTAAATGAAAGGAATATGCCGAAGTTGATTGAATAGGTGAATGAAACAATGACCGTATTGAATGTCTATTGCCTTCCGGACAATTTAGCAACTATTTGATATTTCGATGCATATTATATATTCAAATGCATAACGCCAAAGGGTAGGCATTCTCGAATCCTCTTGATAAGATCGAGCTCTCTATGCATGCATATGCATGGATGTGCACTTGCAAGCACATGGGCATGCAATTAAGTATGCTCCAATGTATATTTCCATATGAAAACACATATTCTGGTAAGCATACATACGTACTTGTATAGCCACATATATGATCAGCATGTATATTCTTACGTGACAATAATTTCTCTACCTAAATATCATGCATGCATACATCATCATGTTGAGCACTAAACGCCATCATGCATGCCCCACTAAAGGTTACCATTTACAGTCTGAAATGTTATCTGAAAATATCAAGACTTGAAGCCTAAGTTTTCTTAATTTGTCGGAAGGGTGCAACTGCTGGTCCATTGTCTAGTTTCTTCGGTACCTTTTCGCGACGCCTCAAAGTAAGACTCACAGTTCTATCCCTTTGGATAACCATGCTTAGCTTAGAATATTGATCAGCTTTCCACCTAACACCATGTGAGAATGTGAGAGAGAGAGAGAGAGAGAGAGAGACTACAAAGGGGTCAAAGTCTTGTGGATAAGAGCTGCTACGTGGACCCAATTTGGATTGAACTAACTGTGCCAAGTCAACCGCGTGGCAAATTCCATCTGCCCAACTTGGTTGTGAAGCGATTTCGATCCATGCTCGTCGCTTCTGGGCGGGGATTCTCGCAACAAACTTCGAGGCGAATATAAAAAGAGGTCGCGCGCAGCACCGGGCGATACAAAACCGAGCCGACGACCGGTCAGAGACAAAGTAAGATGGCATGTTCCCCAGCATGTGTCTCGAAGTTGAACTAAAGTGATAAAGAGACACGACACCGAGGGAAACGACGACGTTCGTCTTTCGTATATATTGGTAATGGAGCTGGCAAGCTCGTAGCGCTGCCCAAGCCACTACATCGATGCCATTTTTGCTAGTGAATCAGACGACGTAATGTGCATGCAAATTGGTAGCTACTTGGTGAACCTAAAATAACATTTTATACGGTACAAAACAATTCTTTTTTTTCTTCCTTCTTGTCCAACTCTTCAATATTTTTTGCATTTCATTCCATTCTAAAGCTTTGTTTCACCAATTATTGTTCCCCATGTTTAGCTTTAATATAAGGAGTCTCATATCCTACTATGTTATATATGTATGGAAATCCAACCGTTATGATTTGAACATTGTTCGGCGTCATTGCAGAATGACAGCAAGAGTTTCACATTTTCCATCCAAATCCCTCTAAAATTGATCCATGTAATTATAGGCGGATCTTAATTTTTAATCAAGAAGCATCATGTTTATGATAATTAAAGATTTCGGATAAAACAGTTTTCACTTATTGTGGACGTACGCCATGACCAGTCCTCCTGTAACGAAATTGGTGAACCAGCCCATCCCATTCTTCCTGACCCAACTGAGAGCGGCAGAACAAGTCTGGCATTGGTTGTGCTCATGTACTCATTATGAGCCCAATAAAATCAACTGAGGCTCGTGACCCTAGAGAGGACGACTTGATCAGCTTCATCCAAATTCACCTAAAATTGGCATTTGGGTATCATCTTGGACCCCTAGACACAATCATCTTGGTGCTCTTAAACCTAGACTGCGAGGGCGACATCACGGTGCATCTGGTTAAGGTGGTGGAACATGCCTGCACAGGAGAGGAGTTTTGGGTTTTATTCACATCTGATTGTTTTTTTTGTAAAAGCTCAAATTAGAGCTATTTATTTTGTTCTACATATGTATCCATCCTTTACTTTGTATCTGCAGTTGTAGGGTTCTCAGGCTTGCATTTTGTTCAGGTCTTGGCAGGCCTGTTTTGTTCCTGTTCTTGTACATTTGTTATTCTAAATAAATACTCTCACACCTTTGACCCAAAAAAAAAAAAAATGGTGGCGGAAAACCCTAACTTCACGATGTAGGATTCTGCTTCTAGATTTCTTAGAATATGGAAATATGCTGTACTTTTTACACGCATTAGTTTTCTAATAATTCCACCATCTCATGTTTCATTTTTGGGCTTTCTCATGGATAGAGCTGCAAGCCAACTACGCTGTTGGCGAAAATAGCTTAGGCTTGTCTCAGCAAGGAAGCAAGCCCGGGTTCGAGCACCATTTGGGGGCTTCACTCACTCGGTACTCTGGGCTCGGTAAAACAAGTACAAGTTTGGGCTCAAGTTATCGGCAAGCTCGCTTCAGCTTGCTTGGTAGGGACAATTGGTTAAGCGTGATATTTGTGGTCAAGCTCGTCTCTTGTTGGCTTAGGCACGGGCTGGATGGTTTTGTAGCATATCATAGCAAGAACAACATGAAAAAATTGTTTTTGGCCATGGATATCACAGAACAAGAATTTAAAGTATTAGCATAGAATCTAGGGCGCATTTATATATTCTCTAATATTATAATTAAAATTATTTCTTTTTCTATCTGAGATATGGCTAAAAGCTCTCATTTGTATAGGATACTTTTTGTATCTACAACGACTCCCAAATAACACACACACCCAGTACTTCTTACTGTTCGTATGTTCTAGGGTATATTTGATTAATTATTGGAACTGAAATTAGAATCGAAATATAAATACATTGGAAAGAAAATCGAAATGTCTATATCCCCTGAAATATATATATGGTTCATAATAGGAATTGGAATCAAAATTGGAACGAAAATTGAATATTTGAAAAAAGGATTGGATTTTTATGAATTTGGGCATTCTTATTCTCCTTAGAATTGGAATGGGAATTGACAACCAGGGAGTCACTTATTCACAATCCCATTCCAAAGTCCAGCTCCCCAATCAGACATGTCCTCATTCCTGTGCTGAAGCTCGGCAGCCCGGAATCCAGCATTCAAAGTTTTTGCAGCAAATGTGGTAGCAGCGTTTTTGGAAGTGAAGTCCATTGCCACGGCTGGGATAAATTCCGAATACGCAGACAGAATATTAGTGATCTCTTTACTGGAGATATCAAAAACCCTACAGCCTGAGAAGACGTATACCAGATATAATTAGGCATTATGTTGGTAATTCCTTCGCCCTACAAATCTAAGTAACATTCTTCTGCCACTAAAACCAACTACAAAATGTGGGTCCAGGCGACAAGAACGCTATGTAATCCATTTCAGTCCAGTGGGAAAAATCCAATTTGAATAATAAATGGCTACGGTCTGGGAGTTCGGAGACACTCTTTGCATCTGTGTCCTGCTAGGCTGCAAAATTTTTCTTCGGATACCAAACAATTGAATTTATTGGAATCCATATGCCAAACGTTCAGATGATGTACTTTTCTAATCGCTGTAAGAAAGATCTGCAAGGAGATGGAGCTGGGATATTTCAGCTTTACACCAGGAGTGGAACTCTTGCTGCCTTTACTCTCTATCTGCCATTGAACTTGATACTGAAAGGTTCACTGAAAGAGTTTTTATTTGATGATAGGTTCCCCGAAGGAGTTACAGAAGGCTTCAAAGATTCAAGGTTGTGTTCTTTCCATTTGGCGGAGGCCACATATTTGCATCAGGCAGAGGCATTGCAATGGTGGAGGCCAAGAAGATTTTGTCACTAAATTCCACAGAATTTCTCATCCAGGCCTTCACCAGCTAAGATGCATTCTCCTTGCGCCGCTTTTGAACCCAATATGTTAAAGAGGAAATTGTTCGGGGGTCCCTGACAAAATTAATTAGTGCATGAAAAGTTAGAAGTTTCGAGATGCCAGGTTCTATACGGTACTGACCCAATTGTTCCGAGATCCCTACATAGATTATCAATTGTTAAAAAGTTATAAACTATGAGAACCACATGGTGATCTAACATTGTAATGTTAATTTGAAAATTCAATGCAGGAAATTGAGGTCCAGCTCCTGATTGACTGCCATTCGATCTTTAGGGCCTTGTTGAAGGGGTCGTTTTAATACATCATAGTTATAATATTAGTACAATGGTGCTGAACATCATTATTAATCTTTTATATATATATATATATATATATATATATATATATATATATATATATATATATATATATATATATATATATATATATATATATATATATATATATATATATATCACAAGAACATGCAGGCAATGAAAGAGGTGCACTTCCACCCTTTACCATTTGGGATCAATGAGGCCCATGGGAGCCACCAGTTAGCGAGGCAAGAAGGTAGGTTCGGATCATCCATATATAGTGTTACTTTTGCACCGCAATTTTGTGCCATCATAAATAGCTGCCATATTATCTATCTCAGAAAGAGACATCTCTCATTTATTCTAAGAAGATATCTGAATATTTTTCAATATGATACATGGCACGGGTGGAGATGAATGAGAATCTATTTTCGAGATGGATGGCATGGTCACTATTCATGATGGCTTTGTACTCTACAATACGAAAGTCACATCGAAAGTATTCCATTCGAGAAGATAATGCCTAGCTCCAGTGGTCTTCATATCATGGCGATGTATATATAAGAATGGATAAACCTTATCCTCTTCTTGAATCTTCGCCTGGCATGCTGTGCTATGGATAAAGATTGAACGTTGAATATGTTAGCTCCGTGAGACAAGAGAGGATGATTTAAGCAATGAGATGTCCGAAGAACAACTTAGGGACGCCTTTTACCCTTATCTGAAAAGAAAAGAAATCGATGAAGTTGACATCTATTTTGGGCCATATATATTTTAGGCCGAAACAGTGGAAAAAAATTGTTATTTTATTTTTTATTTTTTATGAATATCATTACTCATGCAATCCAAAGATTGCACGCATCCACATCAATATTATTTGTTTTATGCAATCCGAAGATTGCACCTGGCCACACTTCTGAGACATTTTATTCTCCCATCGCAAATATCCTCGCGCAATTGTATCGTATGAATGCTCGAGATTTACCCATTCATCGGAAAAAGAAAACTTGCTCAAAATTTACCCAGCACCATGTTATAGCCTTATAGGATCGATGTCGAATAGCTTCACTTTAAAAGGTAGCTGTCAAATAAACACATCTTGCATCCTTGAATATAGAGCGTTTTCTTTGAGAACAATGGAAAACTACCTTCTATAAAAAACTCTCTTATCTCCTCTCTCTCTCTCTCTCTCTATCTCTCTCGCGGAATGAAACCACTCAAATTCTCCCCCCAAGATCTATCCTTAGCTCATCGTACATATTGGTTTTTTTTGGTAAAGACGTATATATTGGTTAATTTTATGAAATGTTGAACTGGATTAGTCCTGCTTGCTAAAAGTTCGTCGGCCAATGCCACCAAACCGATACTTCTTACCGAAGTCTACAGCTAGTTTCATGTTTTACCTGATCTCGCACAGCTATTTTGAAGGTGAAATAACCTGCTTGATAATAAGTTTTAGACTTTCATATCTACAATATATAGTACACAAGCTGACATTTTATACTGTAATACAATATTGCAAGGAAACGTTCTTAATGTTAGGAACGTCCCACTCAATTATGCTAGTGTTGTTCTTATTCCGCCATCATAGCCATCAATTGCATGTTGCTTTCTCTCAATCAATCATGAAAACGGCACATGATAAAATATAATTAAATTATAGTAACTTTAGAAAGATGATGTAACAACTTTTCCATTAGACAGCGATATGAAAAAAAGTTTCTCAAAATATATAGTGCATAATTACATCACCATTTTGGTCAAGACCTACATATCTTTTACAATAAGGTTATCTACCGTCCTACATATATGGTCATCACGGTATCCATCTCGAATTCTTGAGATGGATAGCGTGGTGGGTATCCGGTACATCTCTCTTCTGCGCAAAAAAATTTATTAGAAAAATTATATTATATTATATTATTCTGACAGGATATATCCAACATCTCTACCCCTCGGCGGCCTTCCAACGGAGCCTGAGTTTAAAAATCCCACTCCAAGAACAGATGGAAGCCCTCTGATTCCCGTCACACTGTACGGCATCAACATGTCCAGCTAGCTATAGCTAGCTATAAGGGTTTTACCCAGCCAAAAAAAAAAACATGCCCAGCTATAAGTGAGGAAGCGAATCAGTGGCCGATGCCAGCTAGCTCCGATAGATATCTTCCATCAAAAGAAAACTTTTATTAAATTCTCTTAAAAAGACTATTGATATGGATAAATATATATATCTGCCAGCTCAGGGGCACATAAGCTAGGTTGCATTACCAGTTTGAGCATAACGACGTGACGAAATTACATGCCTTTTTCCCCAGTTGGCGGCCTTCTAACGGCTCCTAAAAACTGGAAACTCTACTCCCAGGCAAGGTCCAAGTCCTGTAACTCCCGTCATACTCGACGTCATCAACATATCCAGACATAAGTTAGGAAGAGAATCCGTGGCCGATATGCAAACAGGGACCACATAACACAAGGCAGATCTGGCCAGCTGTTTCCTGCGGCTTAGCTTTGGATACCCATCAGCCATCACAACATTAGCGACTTATTACATTAAAAAAAGAAACAAAAGAACACTACGATATTAGCGACTGAGATGGACCAAACGAAACAAACAAAGGGAAGGACCAATTGTTCCACGCTTCGCCATTTTATTTCCTTTCCGACTAGTTACGCGAGTACCAGGACGAGGTAACCATGGACAAGTAGAAGGACGCGTAAGCAACTAAAACTACTACAGTAACACAAGCTGCAGCTAGACGGATCTCCACTGCTTTATTCCAGACCACCAAACTCTGCTGGTTGTTTTGTTCACCATCTAAGTTTCTCTGGGAAGTACTGCAACGTCAAAAGAAATCAGTCATTCATGGTGTCGTATGCCTTTGTGTATAAATTTCCAAGGTGAGAACATATTACGTAGTGACACATAAATAAATGTTACCTTGTTGATGAGGGACATGTAGTATGGCTTCACCTCCTCCACGTCTATTCTCACCTTGCTCTTGCTATAAAGATCATATTTGCTGCCCATAACCATTTCAAACACCCATTAGTGATACAATGATATTACATAAAAGAGAACATATATATATATATATATGTATTAAGCAGTGGGAGAGGGAGAAAGATGGCTGACTTGAAGACACGAAGCCACTTAAGCATGTCCTTGTCCTCATCATTCATAAGATATGTGTAGGCACCGGCTCGGTGCAGAGAGTAGAATGAGTGGAACCTCACTATGAAGAAAGCCGCAGGAGGGAGGGTGGCACCATTCCCCTTCATCACCTGCATTATTTGAGTAAAAACATGAACTCCATGCATGATGTTGTGGGGTACAAGAGAAACCTACATACCATCCACGTTGAAGACGTGATAACAATAGAAGGAATATATTATAATAAACGAGAATAGGTATTGTATAGTGAGACAGATAAGGATTACGATACCAACCAGGTACATGTACTCATCGTGGCCCCAGGAAATGGTCACGTTCTCGAGCCCACAGTTCTCGTTGTAGACACCCAGTCTCGTACGGAATAGCGGGTTGTCGTAGTCCGGGTTCTCCTTAAAATACTGCACACCGTATCCACGTCATGGATATGGACTTCTTCAACCACATAATACACACCCGTAACGCGCCATATAAAATATATGCAGATCTCTTGAATGGTTGGTGGCATTTGCTTCTCTAAACTATGAAGGTTATATTGGCAAATTTGTGGAATGGGTAGTGGCATTTCCTACTCTAAACTAGGAAGGTCATTTTGGCAAATTTCTAGTCTGGCTGGTGGCTTTTCGTTCTAGTCTAAGCAATGGAGGTGTCATATTGGCAAATTTATAGAATGGCAAGTGGCATTTCCTTCTCTAAAGATTATGCAGGTCATAATGGCAAATTTCTGGGTTGGTCAGTGGCATTGTTCTCTGGATTGAAGATGGAAGATGACGTACCTGGTAATGAACGATGGATTCGTCAAATGCACATCCCAGAGGAAACGTATCCCCTGCAACATGGAACAGAAGAAAATAAAAGTCAAAGAAAAAGACAAGTTACAGCTTCACAAGGTCCAACCTTACACTGGATGTGTCTGTGTCTGAGAGAGAGAGACTAACCAACAACACACCACTGAGGTTCTCCACCAAACGAAGGGTGCAGCAAGACTTTCCCAAGATCTACAGAAAAAGAACTGTCTATATTATTCGTAATCAAAACGGTATACATGCATATATACAACTAAACACATGCATTTATACTCGTTGGTCTTTATACATTTTATATAGGATTTAGTTGGACTCATTTATACCATGGATGAGAGCAGTGAGATGTAGCCAGTCTTGGTCTGGGTAATCTCGACGAATGGCCTCAGCTGATTGGAGAAGGTGCTCGATCTGGGGCTCATCGAGATCAGGATCGCTCTCATCCACAAACTCATTTAGTAGATCAATGCAATCCCAAATGCTCATCACTGCATTGTCCAGCTTCCCATATTCTTCCTTCTTCTTCTTAGCCTTTTTTTTATTTCATGCACCAAATAACATAGAAATCAATTAGTATAACGCTGAGGTGACAATACACCGTACCTACTTTTTATATTACATTACACTACGTGGACAATATGAGCTAAGAGACAAACTTGTCCCCACGGCCATCTAACAAGACTCTTCCCCAAGTTGGACTCCTCTTTGTCTAACCCAATCATGGTCCGACACCAAGTCTAACACTTAATTAACTTTAGATTTCGTAACAATTAGTTGGATATTACGACAAGAAAACAATACGTGTCATTGACGTGACATCTGTGGGTTCCGGAACTATTACTAGCCTTCATTGTCCCTACACTGTTCAAAACACCGTAAATGCTGTCCATCGGACATTTCTGTGCTGTAATCTGGACCGTTCAATAGATCCAGATGGATGAAAGCTTTTCCACTGAACGGTCCTGATGGAACCCAAGTGCCGGAGTAGAGAGAGCAAGAATACTTTGCTGGAAATAAGCTTACGAATTCGTAGGTCTGGTTAATGTGATTGATACGGTAGAATTCCTCCACGATTGCTTTCCTTTCGCCCTCTTTCTCATAGTCCCTGCAGCCCCAACAATGAAGGAACAAGAAAAACAAAAAACACAAAAATCTTGCATGCAATATTTCTGCTATTTTTTCTTGGGATGGTAATCGATTAATTAATTAATTAACACAGGGCAACCCTCGAATTGATGTGAACAATTGTAGAATAATAACATACTAATCGGACGATTGTTATCTCTTCATTTGATGGAATAATTTCCTCCAAAATTTTTGTGGTTGGATAACATCCTCCAATCAGTATCATGTGATTTCTTCTAGTGTGCTATTGGGTTTGATGGAGACACATCAAGCTTGTGGACTCATGTAACCATTACTTGAAGAAAGTGGGTGGAGACCCATGCGGTTCCCGTTTGAAAAATAGATGAGAGCCGTACGTGTTGGGTCTCTTCTGTTCACAGAGAGATGGCTAAAGATAGTGACTAGAGATTATGGATAGCAAGATTTACGCTTTCCATGTTGATTAAAACTGGGAAAAACAAAAGAGAGAGAGAACAAGGGGAAAAAATTTCAAGTGGAAAGATTTCTTTTATTTTTGAATGAAGATAAAATAAAAATTAAAAACGTTTTTCGTTTTTTAAAAGCAAAACTTAGGGCATGCTTGATAGAGAGCAGAAGGGGGGAAAAAAAGGAGAGAGAAAAGAAAAAAACTACTACTTTTCAAGGGAAAAAGATTAGAAGGGCAGATTATACCTGAAAGAGTGGCCAAAAGCATTGCTATCAGGAACAACAAATCCTCCATCCAGAGTCAGATCTCCACCAGTCTGCTGCTCTTCCACATAACTCTGAAGCACTGGCTCTGTCCTCCCACCATCCCCACCACCCAAAAATGAGAAAAAATTTCAAGAACATAAACATTTATAATCTATAATCCCCAAAATAAAGATTAAAACCTACAACAACTTCGTAAAATGTATAAAATATTAGTAGCAGTCATGAAAAATAGTCTGGCCTTGTGGTCAAAGCGGCCCAAAAGGTGGGGAAGCACCAAACTAACGGCATTCTTATTGTTATCATGAAACAAAACGCTAAAAAGATGAGAGAGAAACGGAAGCCTACCCGATACGACGACCGTCATGGTAACGATAACCCAAAACCCCACAAAAAAAACACACTGGAACCACGGAAAACGAGATGACGGAGTTATGTGGAGATGCCCCAAGCCGACTTCTATTTATAGCCTCTGCCGCTTGGATCCCAAAGTTCGGGTTGTACCTTTCGTGCGAAAGAAGGATTGACTTCTTTCGCGACGTGGACCGTTGGATGGCGATCCGCACCGAACTCCTTGAGTCATCCACCTGCACATATCTCAAAAATACCAAATCCAACGGTCAATGAGGGAAAAAAAAAAGGTGCATCATTCTTTCGCCCGACCGTTACGACCCGTGTCCTGGATCCCAAACCCACAACTACAACAACGCCCTCAACTGCACCCAATAACTACGAAAATGCCATCCTACACTTCCACCGGCCAAGTCGCAACAAACCGCAATAACAAAGCTTGGGTGCAGAAGTGGCATTTCAGTGATTAACTGACTGAAATAAGGGTAGGGCTGGGAGAGGGAATGGATAATGACGGTTTGGAGGATAAAAACGGAAGGTTTATTAATTAGTGAGAAGGTGGGTGGGATTAAACGGAAATGGAGATGATTTCTAATTTTCTAGAGAGAGAGGCATAGATAGAGGAGGAGGAGGAAGGGGGAAGCAGCCAAGAGTCTGACGTGGAGATCGTGGAAGTTTTGGAAAGTGCAGCTCAGAGGGATTTGGCCGCATCCGGGCGAACCGCTCGGAGGTCCATTTGGAATTGTGACTGGCCTTCAAAATTCCGGATTTTTAGCTCCAACTTTTCTTTTTGTCAACGAAATCACCTATATTGTGGAATTAATGAAAAATAAAATCCTTGTGCTAAAGCATTGATGGCAATTGGCAAGATCCCATGCGTGTGGTCATGAATGGCCAAATCTTATTATCCAAGATAAGTTCTTACCTTGAATGACTAATGGCAAGATAATGCAAGTGCAACGGGGGGATGTTCAAAATAGATTGAGTTAGCGATGCACCATTCGGCCGTGTAAGCTATCAACCACAACTATTCGTTCTGTAGCCATGCATTGAGATGCATGTTTGATTTATGAAACCCATAAAAATGAGTGGTTGTGATCTGTGGCATGCATGATTATATCATGCATGTACTGCATGGAATGATTCCTCTAAATTAGGTGAATGGTTATTTTTCATTTCATTTAGGCATATAGTTGGGCCATATTTATTTCCACAAAATGGATAAATACCGTCCATGAACAGAGAGTGATTTAAGGTTAGTACCTAATTTCAAAATCTTTATTGATGAAATTTTGCGGCTTTGGTAATGGGCATGATCAAGGAGGTGATTTTTTTTTTTTTTCCACATCTTTGTGAATATTTTTAAATAATATTTTTTTTGAAGAAAAAGTAATTATTTTGTATCATCACTTGGTTATCATTGTGATTGCTACATCTGGCCTAATTTGATCGGATTGATAATCGCACATCAATTTTTTTTATTGTGGATGGCGTAATTTGATGAATTTTTGTGCTATTAAATGCCTTCCAATTTTCTCTCAATGGTCCTTTGGGAAATTGAATATGCCAAAACCATTAGCATGACAAAAGCCTGTCTAAAAGTGTGGTGTGGCTGCATCGACGTTGAATGTGATGTAGCTTTCATATTCTTAGCAAGTTTTGTATGAGTGCATGTGAACTATGTGGTGTCTAGGTGGATCGATGACTCCTAATCCTTTAACAAATATGAAGATTTAATTGAAAAAATGAATATGATTAGATCAAGAAACAAATTTTGACTTGATTTGTTTGAAACTAGAGTATAGGGAAAAATTTTTGAAAATAATGGAATATATAATTTATCCAATATACCACAAGAACCTACAAGGATTTCAAAATTTCATTCTACCGTCAAAATGATAGATAGTTTTAGATGTGCATGATGAATTCATGCCTAGTAATCCTCCATGTCTAATTCAAACAATTATGTTTGATTGTTCTTCCTAGGGCTGCTAAATATGCAACTCGACAAGAAGCCATGCTGGCGTGGAATTTTCTCATAAAGCTTGATACCAATGTAAAAAGTATTTGAGAATTGGATTCTTCAGTGAGTCTCTTCAATTTGTTAAAAATTTTATCATGTGACGAAGTATTATTGGATAGTAAAGCAGAAGCCTCCTAATATAGCCCTTCTTCTGCTTTAAACTATGTGACGCCATCTATAAGGATAACGGCATTTTCATTGGAAGGAATAATATTTGGGCTACCAATATTTTTGAATACATCCGCCATCTTTATCCTGAAAGTCATCTGAACTCAGCAAAAGTTGGCCATTTAGGTTAATTTTAAAATAAAATAATTACTTCAGTTTCATCTGAAACGGATTGCATTTAAAGCTAAAATAATTGTAAACTTTTGATTGATACCAAATTTTGATGGATTTTATATTTACTATGTTCTACGACTATGATGCCTTTTTGGCACAAAGAGCCACTCGCTTGACCAGGTTTTAATTGTCGATCTTCCAAGTAAACGGTTGACAAATTGCCTAAGAGCAACTAAGGCATAACTTGGAGTATGTACATGTTGAAATGGCTTCTTGATATCTCTTTGATGGTCTTCAATGAGATTTGTTGACAATGTAATATCCAATTAGATAGATAATTCATGGATACAGAATGTTGTGCTTGATTGCCACTGAATGCGGGATTAGTTAAGTACATCAGAATAAAGCTATAAAAATGTGAAAAATTCATGATAGTTCTTGTTTTACACATATGTTGTAAAACATCATGCAGCGGCATAGATGTCAAATAACAATCTTAGATGAGGGAAGCATTTTTATTCCCTCAACAATCCTCGGTATGGTTTATACGAGTGATGTTAATTGAAATTATATTATTCCATCTCGGACATGCGGATCGGCATATAATTTCTTAAGATGTTATATTTTGAAAAGCTTCCTATGAAAGTGTTACATTGCCAACATTTCATATTAAGTGGCATAATAGGAGACATGGATCCTCGAGGCTAGTAGATATGATGGATATTGAAAATCAACTTGAAACATGTAAATTGAATTCATCTGATAGCATCACTCAATACATCCTTGTTTTTTTGTAAGAGGGAAATGATTACAAAATGTTTGTTAGGTCCGACATTTCAAGTACAATGGGTGTCTTAAATACGGTTTCATGAAAAAAATAGTGTTTGAGAATTTGAAAAAAAAATATTAATTTCGATAGATCATGAGTGGAGGGAAAAATTAATAGGCTATATGCAAGATTTAAGGTTGTTTGGAAAATGAAACACAAAAAATATATAAAAAAAAATTCATTACTATCAAAACAAATTGATGAATTCAATCAATAGATATTTTTTGATTTTAAAATATAACCACTCAATGCTATTCCACTAAGTGTAGCTCAAGTTTATTCATCCTATTCAAAAAATCAATGCAAAAAAGCAAAAAACTTACACACTCCGATGCACCCATAACATATTTTCTTTTCTCAAAGTTTAGGTAAAAAATAAAATCATCAAAACAAGTAAAAACAAAAAACTACAATTAAATTATGGATTTTTTGGCTTTCCTTCTCTATTTTTTGTCTACTGTACTTTATCTATTTTGCAATAAAGATATCTTCTTATCTCATATATTCTTTGATCGATGGTTTATATGACCAAGCAATATAAATGATAATAATTATGCATCTTCTAGATCTGTTAAGTTATTGAAAAAAATCAATATATTTAAAAAAAAAATTATGATAGATACAACTTGTAAGTAATATATATTATACACCAACTTCAAGTAAAATATCATTTTGAGTTGAATTGGTTCTATAATTATTTCATCGTGACAAAACTAAAATGAGGAAAAAAAAAATCAAAAGATAACTGTTGGTAGTATTTTCCAGTAAATTTTGTTGTGTATAAGTCCATAAATAGTAAAAAGTTATTGTACGTCACTTTCACCTAATTTTAAAAGTATTTATACTTTGATATGAAAAAAAAAAAAAGCCAAGAAATTTCGTGGATTTTTTTTTTTTTTTTTTTTTGGGCTCTGAACTGATTTTTTAATGTTTTTCTAAGTAAAATGGAGAAAATAACCCAAAAACGTTGTTGCTGCCCAGGATCGAACTGGGGACCTTTAGTGTGTAAGACTAACGTGATAACCACTACACCACAGCAACTGTTCATTATTTGGTCTATAAATGTATAAATCTAACCTAAATCCTTCCCCAGACGTTAGGCGCCGGTAAGGGTCCATTTATTCTTTGATTAATTAAGTCCCAGTGTGCCAACGACCGTGCAGTGTTGCAAATCTATCTGGAACAGCTGGCTCACTGTCGCTACAGTAACTCTCTTACAAGTTTTGACGTTGCCTTTTTCTCTCTTCTCCCTACTTTTATATGCTGTCTTTCAGTTGTGAGACTAGTGTCCTTGTCTTTTTATCTTCGGCTCCTTCTGCAAACTGCTGGCCCATCTATCCGTCGAGGGCCCGCTTTCTTGATTTGTCCTACAAGGCAGTTCTGTATACTCTTTTGTGGCTTTCTTGATATAGCTTGATTTCTTACCCAACACACACACACACACACACACACACACACACACACACACACACACACACATATATATATATATATATATATATATATCAGGAAGAAGAAACAAGAAATAGATGATGAGGTTGAGAGCCTCTAATATGTCCAGTCTGACTCAACAACGATCCATGTATGATCAAAACGAAGCTGTGCATTGCAATTTGCCGCTGGGCCTATCATCCAGTGTACCTAAATGGCACCATATTTAGAGGACAAAGTGTTTTGATGGACCTTTAGAGGACAAAGTTATTCGCCAACAGGGACATACACGTGGATGTAAAATTCTCGTTGCTGTTCTTTACTCATGTTAGGATTATATTTATAACCCATTCGTTCCTAGACCAATGGCAACAGCCACGTGAGAAAAATGTAGATGAACACCTGACACTTGCCAGATTGCACTGTGTCCTTCTTTGTACTAATTTTTGTATCGGAATTGAAGGCATTTCCACTGCCCCAGCGCTCATACGGTCCCGGCCATGTTTGATGGTTCACTGTTTTTCATCCGATCAGCGATGCCCGTAAAGGCTTTTATCACCCATCTCAGTCTCAGAGGGTACATAGTAGAGAGGTGGATAGATCGCGAGACATCCAACACGTTTATCGGACTTATCATATTTTGCTCACTATTTTGGAATTTTTAGGGGCACTCTTAGTCCTCAAGATTCACTCTTGACTCTTGAGGGAGCGCTCATATAGATGATTGAGGTCATACAACAGCTTTCTATCCCTTGGGAGCTCGGGATATTTGGAACCCCTCATCAGCTATTGCAGCAATTCAGATGGTTGTTATTACTTAGGAGGCCTCATTCTTGAGCTTTCTTAAGGTAAACTTTTCCGGTATTGTATCCGATGATGGCTCTTGAGGCAGAGTTGGATCCGTTATTACAGATTTTTGACTCATGCCTCGTTGCTGTTTAGGACAGTCGCCCATACTACATTACTATTCCTGATATTGTGTTAAAGACTGCACGGGCCGAGATGCACTGTATTAGAAGTTGTCTGTGAGCAGAGTGCATACAGCTCGAGAGGGATTCGATTATGGTTATCGGATGGATCCGACGGCAAACGAGTACAGCTACTAGTTGGCACCTCTTGCTTCAGGATGTTTGCCAGTTGCCAAGCGATTATACAGATCTTCTGGCTACTCACAACGAGATCCGCGATGACGAACGAAGTCCAACAAGCTTAAGATCAGTCCAAATAGAGATCGAATGAAGAAGATATGCTCGATAGAAGATGGCACGAAAATCGAAGCGGTGGAGGGCTGGCAGAAGCCGCATTAACGTGTGGACGCATGGTGTGCGGCATAGGCTCAGGCGGGTGCATGCGCAAGCACGCCCAGGTCCACGCAAGCGCACATGCAAGCGCGGCCCGTGCGATTTTCCCACGCAGTCTACGCACAGTGCATGGACCGACGGTCCATGGGGATCCATGTGGACCGAGCGAACGTTTCTTCTTTGTTTCACATGGTCCACGGTGGACCGGCGGGTATTTTTCTTTTATTTCTCACGGTCTAAAGGGATTTTGGTTGATCGGAGACTCCAGTTTTGTGCGATCGGATGGCTTGGAGTGTTGCCGGTCTTGATCCGATGGTTCCAAAAATTGTTTGCGGTTAGGAAGCCTAATTCGCTTTGGAGTCGGAATTGAGCTCGATCTAAGGCTATAAACGCCCCTATTAACAGAATAGAGAGAACAGAGCGTGGCACGGTGGCTTTGGTTGTTCGGTAGAGGACCACAGTAGTAGATCGAGAGGTGCCAACAAAGAGCAGGAGCAAGATGCTTCAGACAGGCTGTCAGGCAGCGGACAACAATTGCTTCAGGGGTTCAAGGGGGCCTTCTTAGAGAGAGAGCTTTTGTGAAGGAGAGCTTTTTATAGGGAAGAGATTGGGCGTATGAGAGTTGAGGGTGTGATCTCCTCTTGTAATTTTCTCTTTTTCATAGTGAAGCTTGTATGTCCTGTAGAGACGAACCTTTTGGCTGATCCACGTATTTGATTATTTTTGTTTTATTTTTTTTTTTTCTGCTGTGATGCATGGTATCGAAAAGGTCTTGTGGAGGTGGAATCCTGACTAGACATCCTGAACAAATGATATCAAAGCAAGGCAGTACTAGAACACAGATTGCGGCAGTGGTGAGCAAGATTGAAGACAGAGAAGACAGGATCAATCAAGATAGACATCAACAGATTTGATGGAAAGAGTAATTTTTTCTTGTGGCAGGCAAGGGTGAAGGACGTGCTCATCCAGCAAAAATTGATCGATGCTCTCTTGTGTGAGGAGAAGCTGACTACCATGGAAGTGCAGGATTGGAGATGACTCCAGATACAAGCGGTATATGATCCGCTTGTATCTAGCAGATGAGGTGGTGATCCATATGCTTGACGAAACTTTCTCGATGGTGCTGTGGGTAAAACTCAAGAAGTTATACATGATGAAGTCTTTCACAACACCTTCTTCATCTAGAGGTAGTTCTATCAGCTGTGGATGACTGAGAGATAGAGCGTGCAGGAGCATCTCAGCCACTTCCAGAAGATTCTCATTGACCTCCTCAGTATTGGTGAAAAAATTGAGGAAAAGACCAGGGTGCTGGTCTTGCTAGCGTCACTTCTTCCTTCGTATAAGTCTTTGGTGACTACTCTTCTAGTGAGAAAGAGCACCATTAAGATGGATGAGATCATCGCAGCGATTTTTTAGAATGAGATTTTTAGGAGAGAGAACCCAGCTTCAAGCTCAAGTGGTGGCAACTCAGGTTTGGTGGTTTCGAAGGAGTATGAGGCGATAGATGGAGCGACAGGAGATCACGATGAGGACAGTTCAAGTCCAGAACGAGGGACTTGAGCAAGACCAGATGTTATCAGTGTGACGAATTGGGACATCTAGCCAGAGATTGCTCTCAACTCAAAGATCAGATGAGAGCTACTATAGTGACGGCCAGTAGCAAGTCAGAGGGTGACGTTCTGGAGATATTTGACGAGGTATCTACTTCTTTCCAGCAGTAAATTTTAGATTTTGTATGCATCTATCATGTATGTTACAGAGAGGAACAGTTTGACTCCTTGGAGAGCAGTGAGGATACTATTTATCCATCAAATGGATCGAGCTATAAGATCAGAGGTATCAAGACGGTCAACTAGAGGACACATGATGGTGCAGTGAGGAGATTGGGAGAGGTCCGATACATATTCGATTTCAGACGGAATCTTATCTCACTAAGAAGACTGGATTCGAGAAGCTACAGGATAGTGGCTGGTGGAGAAATCTTGAAGGTATTGTGCGGAGATAAGATTATTTTGAAGAAAAAAAAAGATGAAAGGATATTATTTTCTGACGAAAAGTCCAGTGTGAGGTGAAGCTTCAGGAGCTAGGAAGAGCCCAGAGCAAGATGGAGCTTCAGGTGGAGGTGGATCGGACATAAGATGCGAGACTCGGGAGGATGAAAGGTGATACTGCAGGGTAAGATTTCTATTGCTGCAGAATGATATCTCGAATAGGTCTCAAGTCAAGAGGAGCACAGCATACGATGGAGATAGGATCGAGCGGCCTGGCTCGACTCTCATGTCAGTCCATTTATGATCAGTAGACGATTGCCCAGGGTATGAGAGCGAAGAGATCTAGAAGCTCTTAGAGTTAGGAAGAGGCCGAATGTCGAGTCGAGGTGGAGATTGTTAAGATTTGATATCTCGAGATTCGGTCCATACTAAGCCTACAGTAAGATCTGCGATGACGAACGGAGTCCAACAAGCTCAAGATCAGTCCAAACGAAGATTGAATGAAGAAGATACACTCGATAGAAGATGGTATGAAAATTAGAGCGACGGAGGCCGGTGACCAGTCAGCGATGGGCCGGCGAAGGCTGTGGCTGCGCAATCGTGCACGGCGACAAGCGGACCAGCGTGCAGATGCACGGGCGTGCACGGTGCACAACACAGGCTCGGGAGGGCGCGTGCGCAGGCGTAGCCCAGGCCCAGGAGGGCACGCTCCCAGGCGCGGCCCGCACGATTTTCCCATGTGGCCCATGTTGGAGCACAATCCTGGCTCCTCCCACAGACCTTGGGTGCAGCGGAACCAGCAATGAATAGATCTGGAGTCGTCTGGACACGATCCAAGGCCCTTGACGAAATCAATCTGGTTGCTGTCTTCTTCGTTAGCCTTTCGTTCCAGATGAAGAACGCCTCTGAAACTACCTCTAAAAAATCCAAGATCTGGTACCCAACCAGATCAGACCTGGACCGAAGTCCTCCAATTTGTAGATCTCAAATCGAGATGTTCTAGATAGGGAAGAAGATAGATGGAGACAGACCTTGCAGATCTGTCCTGCTGCAGCCTTTCTTGTAGATCTGTTGATGAAGATCTCACCCATGCCTCAAACGACCTCAGATCAACTCTAGATCTGAGAGAGACTTGTACCAATCTCTTCTCAAGAGATTTCAAGTCCTGGACCTGATATTTGGGCACCTGCAAGAGGGGGAGAGCAGATCTGGTAGGCGGCTGCAAGGGGGAAGGGGCTAGCACCTCCCCTTCTTCTCTTTCCTTTTATGGACTGGCAGCAAGAAACCCTAGGGTTTCTTGCTCCTGGGGCATGGAGAATTACTGGAGAGAGAGGGATAAGAGAGAGAGAGACTTGGGAGAAAGAGTCTTCTATTACTTGGTTCGATTAAACCTATACAAGTACATGTATATATAAACACCAGATCAAGTGACCCAAACCCAAAACTCCCTTGACCAACTCTATGAGAGATTAGGTTAACCCAAGCCCATGTACACCCATGACTCAACCTAATCTCACCTCTCTTGGGCCCAGACCTGACCCATAAAGAGTTGGTCCCTTGAGGCCCACATAACCTAGACCTCAAGAACCCGAAAGGCCCACAGCCTTTCAACCTAGGGCCCAACTAGCCCTAGAGTCTCCATGAAGCCCTCATGAATGATGGACCTTGACCTTAGCCTTGGTCCCCTGGGCCTTGGGCACACCACCTGGATCATAACAATCTCCACCTTGATGTTCCAAAGCCTCAACCAGCTCTACTCTATCCTTGCGACTGTAGACCCATTTGCAACCAATGGGCCTCTTCCCCTGTGGCAACTGCACCAATCGCCACGTCTGGTTCTTGTAGAGAGACTGCATCTCCTCGGACATTGCCTGGACCCACCGCTCTCTATCTTGGCTCTCAATAGCCTCCTGATATGTATATGGGTCTCCATTCGCTATCACCAGGGCATATGACAGCGTCTCCTCAAAGTCATATCGGTCCGGTTGCCTGATGGTCCTCTTGGGCTTGTGTAGGGCAACACCGATATCAGTCCTCGATCCGACTCGCTCCTGCTGGACCTCTCTGCCTCGATCATCCGTCTGAGTCCTTTCCACCTGTGGAGACACCTTAGGTAGGTTCTCTACCTGAATGTCATGTCCTCTAGTAGTACCTGCAAGAGGCAAAATCAAAGAGGTAAGCTGTCCAGCAGTGCCCTGCTGGACCTCCTCCTGCTCCTGCTGCTCCTCCATGCCTGCTCGCCTCCGTAGGACTGACTCCTCATCAAAAATCACATCTCGACTAATGATGACCTTCTTTTCCAAGGGATCCCACAGCCTGTATCCCTTGACTCCTCACGGATAGCCTAGAAACACCTCCTTGCGTGATCTGGTGTCTAGCTTGCTCCGCTCACCAGCTCCAATATGCACATAGGCCGTGCACCCAAATATCCGTAGATGGCCCAGCCCAACTGTCCTCCCAAACCACACCTCTGGAAGCCTGCCATCCAACCTGGTGTGAGGTGATCGATTGACCAAGTAACCCGCTGCGTCAACTGTGTCAACCCAGAACTCCTTTGGAAGCCCTGCCTGTAGCCTCATGCATCGTGCCTTTTTCAAAAGTGTTCTGTTCATCCTCTCGGCCACCCCATTCTGCTGTGAAGTCCCCCTAACTGAGAAGTATCTTCTGATCCCACACTCCTCACAGTAGTCCTGAAACTCTCTGCTGGTGTACTCCCCGCCATTGTCTGACCTCAGACACTTCACGCTTCTCCCCTGCTCCTTCTCCACCTCCGCTCTCTAGATCTTGAACTTGGTGGAGACCTCTGACTTCTCTCTCATGAAGTAAATCCAGAATTTTCTTGAGAAATCATCAATCAGGGTCATGAAGTATCTGGCCCCATTCCTAGCTAAAACTGGGGCTGGTCCCCACACATCTATGTGTACTAACTCCAGAGGGGCTGCACTGTGGGCTGTACTGATTTGAACTGAACTCTCCTCTGCTTTCCCATCTGGCAAGGCTCACAGATCTCCCTTGTAGCACCATCCTCCAGATCAGAAATGAGTCCTCTCCTGCTCAACTCCCTCAGCCCCCTGTCACCCATGTGGCCTAGGCGGTAGTGCCACATCCTGTAAGTCCCCTCCTGGTCCTGTGCTGCAGCTGCTGCATCAGACTCTCCGGTCACCATAGATCCCTCCATGTGATAGAGGTTATTGTCCAACCTCCTGCCTCTCATCACCACCATAGCTCCATTGGAGATGTTCAGTACTCCGCTTCTAGCCCTACTGCTGAGCTGTATCTACTGCGCTCCAAGTAGCCTAGTGACACTAGATTCTTTTCCAGCTCCGGGACGTGCTTTACATTTGTCAATGTCCTCACAATCCCATCAAACATCCTCACCCTGACTGTCCCTATCCCAACCACCTCGCAAGGATGATTGTCGCCTAGAGTCACTGATCCCTCATCTGTCTTGGTGTATGTCGCAAACCAAGACCTGTGTGGTGTGTAGTGATGTGAGCACGCAGAGTCTAGTGTCCACTCCTCTGTGTAATGCCTGTGACCATCTGATACCACAAGTAGATCATCCTCCACTTGCTGCCCAGCAACTGCACTCACTGATTCTGAGCCACTTCTTTCTCCCTTCTTGCTCTTCCATAGTGGACATTCTCGCTTGAAGTGCCCGAACTCATTGCACTTGAAGCATTTCACCTCTTTCTTTGCCTTCCTGGACTTGGACCGCCCCCTGGACTTGCTTCTGCCTCTGCCTTTACCTGTCCTCTCCCCTACTGCCAAACCCTCCTGGGGAGCCCAATCTCTGGTCAACTTTTTTCTCTGCTCATTCGACCTCAGCACCGAGACCATGTCCTCATACTCTAGAGTCTCCTTGCCGTGGAGCAGTGTAGTCACCAAAGAATCATATGATCCGGGCAGCAAACACAAAAGCAACAGGGACTTGTCCTCCTCATCCAGCTTCACCCTGATATTCACTAACTCCGTGCACAACTGGTCGAACCTTTGAATGTGGCCAATCACATCAGATCCCTCCTGCATCTGAAGATTGTACAACTTCTTCTTCAGCATCAGCTTGTTGCACATATTCTTTCCCATGTACATGATGTGCAACTTCGACCAAAGGCCCTTCGGGATCTTTTCTTCCATCACCGAATACAACGCCGCATCCGCCAAACATCCTCTGATCACCGAGCATGCTTTCTTCTCCAATGATGCCCACTGTCTATCTGTCATTCCCTCAGGCTTCTCATCTAAAGCCTGATCCAGATCTGCTTGCACCAGAAGATCCTCCACCCGGATTTTTCATATGAAAAAATTCTCCTTGCCATCAAACTTCTCAAAATCGACCTTCATATTGCTGCCCATGACTAGATCCAAGCCAAACAAGCAATATAAATTCAAGAAGTGTAGAATATACCTTGATGGTACCTTGCTGAAAATTTTCAGCACTTGGGATCTTCAACTTCTCGCACTTGGAACCGCTTCCTCGCCACCGTGGCTCTGATACCAACTATTGGAGCACGATCTCGGCTCCTCCCATAGACCTTGGGTGCAGCGGAACCAGCAACGAATAGATCTAGAGTCGTCTGGACACGATCCAAGGCCCTTGACGAAATCAGCCTGGTTGCTGTCTTCTTCGTCAGCCTTTTGTTCCAGATGAAGAACGCCTCTGAAACTACCTCTAAAAAATCTAAGATCTGGTACCTAACCAGATCAAACCTGGACCGAGGTCCTCCAATTCGTAGATCTCAAATCGGGATATTCTAGATAGGGAAGAAGATAGATGGAGACAGACCTTGTAGATCTGTCCTGCTGCAGCCTTTCTTGTAGATCTGTTGATGGAGATCTCACCCACGCCTCAAACGACCTCATATCAACTCCAGATCTGAGAGGGACTTGTACCAATCTCTTCTCAAGAGATTTCAGATCCTGAACCTGGTGTTTGGGCACCTGCAAGAGGGAGAGAGCAGATCTGGTAGGCGGCTGCAAGGGGGAAGGGGCTAGCGCCTCCCCTTCTTCTCTTTCCTTTTATGGACTGGCGGCAAGAAACCCTAGGGTTTCTTGCTCTTGGGGCATGGAGAATTGCTGGAGAGAGAGGGAGAAGAGAGAGAGAGACTTGGGAGAAAGAGTCTTCTATTACTTGGCTTGATTAAACCTATACAAGTACATGTATATATAAACACCGGGTCAAGTGACCCAAACCCAAAACTTCCTTGACCAACTCTATGAGAGATTAGGTTAACCCAAGCCCATATACACCCATAACTCGACCTAATCTCACCTCTCCTGGGCCCAGACCTGGCCCATAAAGAGTTGGTCCCTTGAGGCCCACATAACCTAGACCTCAAGAACCCGAAAGGCCCACAGCCTTTCAACCTGGGGCCCAACTAGCCCTAGAGTCTCCATGAAACCCTCATGAATGATGGACCTTGGCCTTAGCCTTGGTCCCCTGGGCCTTGGGCACACCACCTGGATCATAACAGCCCACACGTGGTGCATGGACCGGCAATCCATGGGGACCCTCATGGACCAAGTGGGTGTTTCCCCTTGGTTTCGCACAGTCCACGATGGACCGACGGTATTTTCCTTTGATTTCTCATGGTCCATGGGGATTTCGGTGGATCGAAGACTCCAATTTTGCACGATCCGATGGCTTGGAGTGTTGCCGATCTTGATATGATGGTTCAGGAAGTTGTTTGGTGCTGTTATAAAGTCTGATTCGCTTTGGAGTCGGGATTGAGCTCGATCTGAGACTATAAATGCCCCTGTTGACAGAATAGAGAGAACAGAGCGTGGCACGGTGGCTTTGGTTGTTTGGCAGAGAACCGCAGCAACAGACTAAGAGGCACTGACAAAGTGCAGGAGCAGGGTGCTTTAGGCAGACTATCGGGCAGCAGAGAACGGTCGTTTCAGGAGTTCAGAGGGGAGAGAGAGTTTTTGTGAGGAAGAGCTTCTTGTGAGGGAAAGATTGGGTGTACGAGGGTTGATGGTCTATCTCCTCTTGTAATTTTTTCTTTTTTCATAGTGAAGCTTGCATGCCCCATAGAAATGAGTCTTTTAGCTGATCCACGTATTTTTATTTTATTTTTTCTTTCTTCCTGTTACGACGCATACTATTGAAAAGGTCCTGTGGATATGATGTCCTGGTCAGACATCTCCAACAAAATAGAGCTACAAATTAGATCGTGTCTTTTATTGTGAAGCATGAGAAATTCTTTCTACACTGTGGGCAGTGCGGTGGCAGTGCCACTCGGGCGCACTGCCCGTGGTGATTGGCCGGTGCATAGGTTTGAAAAAAATAAAAAAATTTTCAGAGCCAATTTTCGAACCCATGCGCCGACCAATCACTGCGGGCGGTGTGCGCTGAGCTGCACCGCCTGTGGTGCAAAAAGAATTTCTTATTAAGCATATTGGAGATTAGATTTGGACCGATTATTCTGCTATTCCAAGATGCATGATATGTTATTTTTTGTTTTCTTTGAATGTATCCACTTTAGTATCGTATAATTCTTCCAACCTATAAAAATTAAAAAATAAAGGCATTCGGCTGGGTACAGGACCGGAAATTTAAGTGAAAGCCCATGGTGGTCCAACTCTATTTCACAAAAGGGTCCAAAGCCTGGAGCCGCATAGACCCACAAGGCTAGGATCGTGTTGGGTCGCCCGCCTTTTGGGCCAGCCAGGGACGAGATATTTCGATGTTGTACGACGAGGGCTGGGGAAAGCTGGAAAAAAAGGTGAGCCTCTGTTTTGGGGATGGGAAACCGGTGGTTGAGTGGTGACCTCCCCATTCTATCTTCACCTCCATTCCCTTCTTTTATTTCTAATGTTATCCTCCCACCTCCGCCACCCGAGGGCCTTATTTTTGGTTTAAGGCAGATGGGGTTTGGCTTCATGGTGGCGTCGAAGAGGTGGGCTTTTCCCATCCAATCTCCTCTCGCCACCAATCCATGCGCCCGGCTTCTTGACCACCACCACCCTCCCCCATCTTTTTGTGAGTCCACGATGCCTACTAGTTAACTTCTCTTCTCTGTATTGGTTTGTATTGGTTATTGGTTATCTTCTTGCGATCTTTATTTGTTTATTGAGGGTTCGCCTCTCCACGGTGCTAGTTTCTGGGTATCTGCTTTATTTTCTTTATAGAACCTCTCTCTCTTTTTGTGTGTATGTAACCCTCTAGGGACAGGATTGGATGCTAATATTCCGTTTTAATGTAGTTACGATCTGATTATGACAACAGAATCATGTGTTTGAGTCGCCAACTTCAGGAAGTGTAAAGTTTGTGTGCTTGAATTTGGCACGAAATTTTTCTCAGTTGCAACAAAAATGTTTGAGTTGGTTTGATGAATTAATGGTTTTTGCACATTCCGTTAATATAGTATGCATATACATGGAAACTTAAGTTGGTTGTATGGGAGTTTATCAATGGAAAATATCTTAGATTGCTAGCTATTCTAGTTTGAGGTGAAGAGAACTGTTAATCTTGTTCTATAAGTGAATTAAACATTCTTTGTTTGGTTTGAACTATTAGTTTTGTCAGTGCATGATGAAACATACATAAATTGAGCTGATGTCGGATTAATAATACCCCAGCTAGTGTTGCTTTTAAGCTCGGAGACTGCGTAATGAGGATTCTCATACTTGATATGCAAAAGTTTGAGTCCTACGGTTATACAATTTTGAAAAGTCAATACAAGAGAATTAGTATAGTGGTATAATAAGCTTAAAGATGAGTGGTGGGGGTGTATATTTACCTCACAGTATTGTCTGTTTTAGAATTACTTAGAATGAAAAAGGATCCGCAGTTGTGAATAAGTTCTTCTTTGCTGCCCTTGGTTTTTCTTTTCATCTTTTGTTAAATTTAGCGGAAAGAATTGTTTATAGTTCAAGTGTTTGCATGAAGAAGCATTTGAGGTAGATCTTATATCAGATGAGAGTTTGCTATGGTCTCAATTGCTAGGGTTGGATCATGGTTATTATAGCAAATGGTAACTGATATATAAGTTGGGATGGTTAGGAGGGCTCATAATACAAGAATGTCTCAGGTTACGAAAAAATGAACCAGCAATCCAAAAATAACAGATTGGAAATAGTGGATTATTCAATAGACAGGATTGTGTTTAGGTGGTTGACTGGAAGATGTTACTTATCACAAGCTGGAAAGTAAGCTGTTCGGCAGTCTTCTAATACAACATGTTTAGGGGATAAATTTATTTGCAGTATTTGGGGTCAATAAGTCTGGGAAACCAGGAGGATTAGCCACTCTATCATATGGGAAATCTAAGATATTCCATTTACTTGATGTTTGAATTTCTTGTTTTCTTTATTAAAGAGCTCTTGAGTCCTTATCTTTGCGGTGAAATTCTGAAGGTAGGAATTCATGTTAGAAGACTACTGCTTCAGCTAAATTCTTGCACTGCTCGGTACTCCTCATGGCGACCATGTTATGCTACGACTTTCCATTGGTTAGTATTCATTTAAGTAAATGGATACGTCATCAGAAACATGATAGATATCCAAGGTGCATGATGCACTTGGTATGAAGCAGGTCAGTGCACATGAACCTCATAAAGTGGCCCACCTGCCGATTCAATTCTGTATCATTTGATTCATGGTTTGGATTTTCCTGAATTTGTGGCATCTCAGCTTAATTGGCTATCCTGGATCAGTCTGTAACCCAGTCCTTAGATTGACAATTGAAGCCATGTCATAACTTTGATAGGGTGATAAAGAATTGATTCATATGGTGGAATGATAAACCAGATCATGTTTCACCTCTTTTGGTATTGATAATAATTATTGAAATAGATGTTCTCATTTTAATATGGATGATTTATTGGACTTAAAGCTATGTTGAAACATGCATTGCATTCTGTTTTAGTTCATGGGTAAGTTCCTATTACATATTTCTAATTTGCAGTACTGACTACTGTAGTTCATTTCTTACAGTCAGAGTCAGAGAGGTTTCCTTTGAACTGGGAAAGGTATCATCCCAACGTCTTTTTACAGAGAGAGTTGAACTACTGCATAGAGATACTTTAAAAGCGTATGTATGCTCATTTGAAGCACCACAAAGCATCGAGAATATGTCCGCTGATGCATGCAAGGTGAAGAACAGAATCAATATCTGTCTGTTCCTGAATGGTCACATCAGAAAATTCTTGCTTTTGTAAAGTCTTATTCCTCTTTTTTTAGCAAGAAATTCCATAAATGGTCTTGTTTTTTTATGTTTCAGGTAAACATCGATAAGAAGTTACTCAAAGAAAATAGACCCATTAACATGATAGAGGAGGATTCATCTTCTTATAATGCAAGGCTAAAAGCAAGCAGCTCCTTGCAGTATAGCTTATTAATGGAAAACCTTGAGAGGATAGAAGATGTCTTTGCTGGAACAGATTTGGTAAGGCTGCAGAGAGATATACTGGTACATATACGAAGGCTTGGAGCTCTGAAATTATTTCATGCATGTCTCTCTAGGACACTTATGGCACCAACTGCAGATAATTCAAATTCCCTACATAGTAAGCATTCTGGAGGCTGCTCCTTAGAGTTCCCTTTGGGTGAGCAAAAGCATAATATAATTGTCCATTCTGGGAAGAAAAAAGAGAGGAAATTAAGAAGAAGAAGAAGAGCCTTGGAAAGAGCTTCTGAGATGTCTGCTCTGTCAGATTCCTCCAAAAAAAATTGCAAAATGTTTTCACTTCCAACTGGTTTAGGCAAGTTGAACAATTCTTCAGAATCAAGAAAAAGAAGGGTCCTAATAGCTAGAAATGAATCAGAAATGTCAAGGGGAGTTAAGGTAATATTTGTTCTGCATGGATTTGAATATCTTCTCTCTGTAGTGCTTGAAGAAGAATTAATAAATCAATTTAATTGCAAATGTATAGGAAGTTGCAAACCTCGAAAGAACCCGCATAAAACTGGAAGAGGAAATTGGGCAACCAGCCAGTTACGCCAGGTGGGCAGAAGCAGCTGGGATTGATCAGAAGACCCTGTATCAGCGTTTGCAGTTTGGTTGGTACTGTAGGGATAAACTCATAAAAAGTACCCGCTCCTTAGTCATGTTTGTCGCAAGGAAATATAGGGGAATGGGAATTGCCTTTGATGATCTACTTCAGGTTCAGAAGTGCACCTTTATCCTTTTGTTAATGATGAAGTCGGATTGTCATTCTTGAATATGACTATGAGTCCATGCAACATACCACAGGCAGGCAATGTGGGTGTCCTTAATGGTGCAGAGAGGTTTGACAACAAGAGGGGATACAAGTTCTCAACCTATGTTCAATACTGGATTAGGAAATCAATGTTGGCAGTAATAGCAAGACATTCTAAAGGGATCCAGATACCTGTATGTCTTCGTATTTACACTGGAAGCTTTAAGTTCTTCATATGTGCTTCTCAGAATACTAATGTGGCTTTACTTGATGCCTTGTGTTTGTTATTGTAGGTGAGAATGGAAAAAGTTATTAAGCGAATCCAGGAAGCTAGAAGAGACTTGTCTAACAGAGAAGGAAGATACCCACGAGATGAAGAGACAGCAGAGTTCACTGGTTTATCATTAGATAAAGTTAGATTAGCTAACAAATGCTCTAGGACTGTAGGTTCAATTGAGCAGGGAATTGGAGATGGATGGTGTACAAAAATCATGGTATTCTCTCTCTCTCTCTCTCTCTCCACCCCCTCCCCCCTCCCCTTCATGTCTCCATCTGGGTTTGTGTCTGAAACTCTGAATGCATCTAATTTGCTTGGAAAAACTTATTTGTTTTTTTTAATGATTCTAACTTAGTCACCTGGATGATGTTGTTTCCAGTTCAAATATGTTGCTTGCAATTTGCAAAAAGGACATGTTTGGCATGTGGATGACATCAGACACATTTAAATAGTGAATAACATGTTTCAATGTTTATATATCATGATGCATTGTTGTTACTATAGACACAGAAGCATGTGGAAGCAGATTTGACTGCACACTATACTACCCATCTTCATGTTAGTTGGTACTCCATGTATGCAATACACACTGCGTCCATGACCCACATTTTGCACATACTCTTTTGGTGTTATGCATTCTTCCACACTTTCAATCATTTCTAGGGCTACACTGCTTTTTGGTAAAAGCTTGTTTCAATATCTTTATGTTAGGGCAATTTTTTAGGCAAGAAATGGCAAACTGGCTTTCATTAAGATGATGAAAAGCAAAACAGATAACAAAACAGCGTAATATAAAGGTAGAAAGAATAGTACCAGCCTCAAAACAAAATCAAACAGAAACAGTCATCATCTTTCTAACCAGTCCTAAAAAACTAACTTCTATTATTTCGGATTGGCAACTCTGAACCAATCTCTTAATGACACTCTCACTTTCTTGATAATCTGTAGGCGAGTTTGTTTGGAACCAATGGACACTTTTGCATCCTTTCTAGCCATATTCCCAAAGTAATGACAGCTGATACCAACTTCCCACTCCCGATGTTGTTTCTTCTTCAACTGAGAATTCCTCCAATCCATCCACAAGTCCTCCATCAATTAAGGCAATTGTTAATTGTGTGATCATTCCAATTATCTGATATTTGATGAAGTCACAATTACCTGAACTTTGGAAAAATATTATTTAGAGTGAGTTTACTGTTTCACAGGGTCCAATCAATGTCTATCTATTTTGAGGGAGGGGGAAAAAGAAAGAAAAAGAGTAGTAATCTTACTGTCCATTAGTTTGAAAATTGAAAAACAACATTTGCTTTTGGCAGCAAGCATACTCTCAGACTCTTGAAGAACTGAAGTTTGTTGTAAAGCTGTAAGAGGATTTAGTTACGCCAATTTGTGAACTCTGTTGTAAACCATTGTAAATATTAACATTTCACAGAAGATGAAATAGTATGTGCATCATGTTTTTAACACTTAGATAACATGGTCTGTGTTTTATGCTCTTGCTGTTGAGAAGTTACATTGAGTTCTCATATTCTCTTTTCTAAATTTGGATTTTAATAGTACATAAAGCAGTGTTTAGACTTATACGAGAGCTGCAAGAAGTAGGCTAGCTATTATTTGCACTTCCAGTTCATTGCCTTTCTCTTAAGTACATCATTCTGTTAATTTTGAGCATAACTGCTATTTTGAAGAAAATATATTAAATAGAAAAAAATAACAGCAGACTTTTTATATAACAATATCAATGGATCATGATCCAGTGAACTGCAAGTAACACCAGTGTTTCTTGGATTGAATGTCTACCTAATACAAATTATTATCTTCAAAATTATGCAGGAAATAACTCCAGATACATCACTTAAAGCTCCTAGTGAGATTGTCATGGGGCAGCATATGAGGGAGGACATTTTTGAGGTTCTTAAACCCCTGCATCCCAGAGAGAGGCAGGTACTGGTACTGAGATATGGTTTGGACGATGGCAGATGCAAATCACTGGAGGACATTGGAAGGCTTTTCCATGTAACTAAGGAATGGATAAGAAAAATAGAGAAGGCAGCTTTTTCAAAGATAAGAAGGGAGGAGATACAGAGAGAACTGAAACACTACCTATACTTGTAGTCCTCCCAAAAAACCAGCCTTTCAAATGTTCTTGGTCAATGTTTGTACTGTTTGTTGTCATCGGCTTCTACGCTTAGTGCTGCACTGAGGCTATAATACTTGGCATATACTGGTCTCCACAGATCACACTTGAAGGAGGGGATTTGGAAAGGGAGAGGGGGATGGTTATGTATAGCAGTGGTCTTATTATTCTTTGGGTTTGTATGTTTCAGATAATTTACTGAAAGAATGGTCTAGCTATATTGATCGTTTGCTTTTCTCGGGACACATCCTACTGTTACGTGCACAGAAATCGCAAGAGGAAAGTGTAGTTCCTTTGTGGCTATGATGCACTTTGTCCATTCTCTATACCATTTGTTGTTGGAATGTCATATGTATGACCTAGTTGACAGATTCTCCAACTATTAATAAAATCTTTTGATAGATGAATGGATGATTGATACCTCTTTCTAGCTACACTCTCAATGTTGATTGATGTACTTGTTTCTGTTATTTATCTGATCCGTTTCTATTCTTTCTCTGAGATACAATATGCAGTGAAAGCAAGAAAAGATCATTGGTTGCGTCTTTGTTGAAGACTCGTATGTATATAGCCACCACCACATGTATCAGATGCACTCAAATATAATTGATGCGGTGCACCGGAATTGAATGCTGAGTTGTCAAGCATGCCATATGTGGATCCGTGGAACTTTTCAGCAGCACTTTTTTTTTTGGATGATTATTTATTTATTTTTTATGAAACATTTTAGCTGTACCTGCGCTGCAAAATATCTTCAATACCGACTTGAACAGTAATATTTCCTTACCACCCCAACTTCGACATGCACGGAGAAACATTTTCTCTTACATTTGTAAGCATGTGTGCTAGATAAATTTCCATCATTGATTAATTGATAAAGAGAAACATTAAAGGGACTATGAAGCTAAATCAGAGAGAAAAGAGAGTGAAGAGTTCTGATTTAATTTGTATGTAATATATGGTTGCTTATTTGTTGATGGTCCAACCGTTTTACTCCTAATCAAGCCCTGTATTTGGATTTTTTCTCATAAGTTGTTACATTTGTTTATGCAGGTGAAGAAGACGGTGGAGGAGTGCGGCAAGTTAAACAAAGCGTAGATGCGTATTTGGAAATGCTGTGAGCTACTTGGATGAGTTTGTTGATGAAAGAGATCCTGATCTCAGTGAACCTCGAATTGAACATTTGGACTAGATTACTGAGAGAGGATAATCCTATTAGAATTTGATGTCTCGAGATTCGATCCACATTGAGCCCACAGCGAGGTCCACGATGAAAAACAGAGTCCAATGAGACCAAGATCACCTCAAACGGAACTTGGACGGAGGAGATATGTGTGATTGGAGACGGCACGAAATTCGTAGCAGCGAAGGACCACCGGCGGTGCGCCAGAGGAGCGGCGGCGGCACGACCGCGCGAGGTGGGGCACGGCCCAGCGCGTGCAGTACGCGGGCTGGGCGCGCGGGGTGAGGCCCAGGCGCGCGAGGCGCGGCTTAGGCCAAGGCACACGGCGCAAGCCCACGCGCGGGCCGGCCCAGGCCCAGGCATCGCTGGGAGCCCGATTGCGCAGTGCACCGAGAGGTCTGTGGGCCGCATGGGTATTTCTCACGCGTTTCTCATGGTCCACGGTACTATTTCATAGATCGAAGTATGATCGGAGGGTGTGGATTGATCCTAGTCTCGATCTGATAGCTGAGGGGGTTTTATGGGCTTGATTGGGCTTGATTAGGAGTCCTAAACCTAATCTAAGTTATGTTTAAAGCCTTTAAAAGCTATGAACGTGAACAGAAGAGGTGTGGTGGCTTGGTTTTCATGGGAGAGAACCCACGCATGGTGGCTGGTGATCTCGTGGACACGCGCGGGCTTCAGTGGAGATTGAACCCATGAAGAAAAAAAGAGAGACGCGCAACGTTGAGGAGAGAAAGAGCAGGGCTCCTGGACAGTGGTCGCTTCAGGAGTTAAGGGGGGTCTTCCTAGAGAGAGCTTTTGTGAGGGAGAACTTCCTATGAAAGAGAAATTGGATGTACGAGAGTTGAGGGTAAGATCTCCTATTGTAATATTTTTTTCCTCATAGTAAAGTTTGCCTGCTCCATGGAGGCGAGCCTTTTTTGGTTGATTCACGTATTTGATTGTTTTATGTTTTATTTCTTCTTTCTTCCTGCTGCATCGCGCGGTATCGAAAAAATCTTGAGAGGTGGTATCCTGGCCAGACATCCACCCAACAAGTGGTATCAGAGCAAGGCAGTACAAGGACGCAGATTATAGTGGTGGTGAGCAAGACTGAAGATGGAGAAGACAGGAACAATCAAGATGGAGATCAACAAGTTGGATGGAAAGAGCAATTTCTCCTTGTGGCAAGCAAGGGTGAAAAATGTGCTCATCCAGCAAGGGTTGATCGATATTCTCTTGTGCGACGAGAAGCCGATTACCATGGAGGTGCAGGATTGGAGACGGCTTCAGATGCAGACGGTGAGTACCATCCGCATATATCTAGCGGATGAGGTGGTGATCCATGTGCTTAGTGAGACTTCTCCGATAGTGCTGTGGTCGAAGCTCAAGGAGTTGTACATGACAAAATCTCTCACTAATATTTTTTTCCTCTAGAGGCAGTTTTACTAGCTACAGATGACTAAAGGACATAATATGCAGGAGCATCTGAGTCACTTTCAGAAGATCCTCACCGACCTCCTCAGCGTTGGTGAGAATGTTGAGGAGAAGACCAGGGTGCTGATTTTGCTGGCGTCGTTTCCTCCTTCGTATGAGTCCTTGGTGACTGCTCTTCTAGTGGGGAAGAGCACCATCAAGATGGATGAGGTCACCGCAGTAATACTCCAGAATGAGATTCTCAGTAGGAAGAACCCAGCTTCAAGCTCAGGTGGCGGTAGTTCAACCTTGGTGGCTTCTGGAGGAGCAGGAGGTGGTAGACGGAGCGACAGGAGATCGCGACGAGGGCGGTCCAAGTCCAGGAGGGACTTGAGCAAGATCAGGTGTTACCGGTGTGACTAGTTGGGGCATTTAGCTAGAGATTGTTCTCAACTAAAAAATCGGACGATGGCTGCTGTAGTGACGGCTAATAGTGATTCAGAGGAAGATGTCCTGGAGATATCTGACGAGGTATCTACTTCTTTCAAGCAGTGAATTTTAGATTTTGCATGCACGTATCATGTATGTTGTAGAGAGGAGCAATTTGACTCAATGAAGAATAGTGAAGACACTGTTTATCTGCCGAATAGATCGAGCTGTGCGATTAGAGGCATCGGGATGGTTAGCTGGAGGACACATGATGGTGCAATGAGGAGATTGGGGGAGGTCCGATACATACCCAATTTCAAATGAAATCTTATCTCACTGAGCAAACTGGATTCGAGAGGCTACAGGACGATAGCTGGTGGAGAAATCCTGAAGGTGCTACGCGGTGATAGGATTGCGTGCCTTGGCATCCCTAATTTCTAGATCAAATTCTTGAAGGAGCAAAATCCATCTGATTAAGCGTGCCTTGGCATCCTTCTTTGCTGGGAGATGTCTAATGGCTGAGTGATCGGTGTAAACAATGGTGTGGGTCCCAACCAAATAAGATCTAAATTTCTCTAAAGCAAAGACAACGGCAAGGAACTCCTTCTCAGTTGTGGTGTAGTTAAGCTGCACATCATTTAAGGTTTTACTTGCATAATATATCACTATAGGCAGCTTATTTATCCATTGACCTAAGATTGCGCCCACAACATGATCGGACGTATCACACATTAATTCAAATGGTTCAGACCAGACAGGAGGATGAATGATTGGAGCTAATACAAATACTTTTTTTAGAAATTCAAAAGATTTCAAGCACTCATGAGTAAATTCAAATTTGGTATCCTTTGCCAAAAGATTAGTCAGTGGACGTGCTACTTTGCTAAAGTTGGCAATAAACCTTCTATAGAATCCAGCATGACCTAAAAATGAACGTATTTCTTTCACAGATTTAGATGGTGGAAGACTTGCAATAGGATCTATTTTGGCCTTGTCCACTTCAATCCCCTTTTTAGAAATGACATGGCCAAGAACTATTCTCTGTTTGACCATAAACTGACATTTTTTCCAGTTGAGAACTAAGTGCTTCTCCTTACATCGTTCTAGAACTAATTGCAGGTGATTCAGACACTCGGAGAAGGTTAGGCCAAAAACAGAAAAGTCATCCATAAAAATTTTTAGAAATCGTTCTATCATATCTGAAAACATGCTGATCATGCATCTCTGGAAGGTTGCCGGTGCATTACATAGTCCAAAGGGCATTCGTCTATAGGCAAAAGTACCAAATGGACAGGTGAATGTAGTCTTTTCTTAATCTTCAGTGGCTATGGGGATCTGGTTGTAACCGGAGTATCCATCAAGAAAACAGTAAAACTCTTGTCCGGCTAGTCTTTCCAATATTTGATCAATAAATGGCAAAGGAAAGTGATCTTTCCTTGTCGCAGCATTCAACTTTCTATAGTCTATACAGACCCTCCATCCCGTTTGGGTCCTAGTTGGGATAAGTTCGTTTGCATCATTTTGGACCACTGTTGCCCCAGATTTCTTGGGTACTACTTGAACTGGGCTTACCCAAGAGCTATCAGAAATAGGATAAATTATTTCACTATCTAAGAGTTTCAGAATCTCCTTTTTAACTACATCCTTCATAGCTGGATTAAGCCTTCTTTGGGCTTCTCTTGTTGGTTTAGCCTCTTCCTCTAAGTATATTCTATGTTGAACTATAGAAGGGCTTATTCCTTTGATATCTGCTATGGTCCAACCTATTGCTTCTTGATTTGCTTTTAGAACTGACACTAACTCCTCCTCTTGCTTGGGATCTAGGTCTGATGCAATAATTACAGGCAAAGTTTCTTTGGGTCCTAGATATGCATACTTGAGATGTTCTGGGAGGGGTTTCAGTTTTAAAATGGGTGCTTCCTCTATCGATGGTTTAGGTGATGATTTCACCATCTCAATGATTGGTTCAGTAGGAAGTGTCGATTCCTGATTAATCTGATTTTCTTTAAGTATTTCATTGACATCCTCAGACTCATGGATTAACCAGGGGTTAGACTCTAGGTCGACTTCATCATCACTAATATCAATGGATTCATAAATACCATCTTGGACTACATTGACATCAGCATGAGAAGAGGATTCCTGTTCTAAGTTAAAAATATTAAGCTCAATGGTCATATTTCCAAAGGATAACTTCATTAGACCATTTCGACAATTGATTTCAGCATTGGTCGTAGCTAATAATGGTCTTCCTAAAATGATAGGTATATGTCCTTTAGGATTCGCAACTGGCTCATTCTCTAAAATAATAAAATCTACAGAAAAAATAAAAATTTCAACCTTTATCAGAACATCCTCGACCATTCCCTTAGGGATCCTGAGAGATCTATCGGCTAACTGTAATGTGATCCCAGTAGGTTGAAGTTTTTCTAATCCTAGTTGTTCATACACCGAATATGGAAGGATATTCACACTAGCTCCTAGATCTAGCAAGACTTTTTTTATATTGGTTTCTCCAATAACACAAGAAATTGTTGGAGCTCCAGGGTCCTTATATTTAATTGGCACATGGCTATATAGGTATGAACTGACACTTGCAGCCAAAAATGCTTTCTTTGGTACATTAGTGGTCCTTTTCCTAGTGCAAAGATCTTTTAAAAATTTGGCATAAGTTGGAACCTGATGGATTATATCTAAAAGAGGAATATTAACTTGGACTTGTTTAAATACCTCTAAAATTTTGTCTAAATGTTCAGATTTTTTGGATTTCAGTCTATTTGGAAAAGGAGCTCTAGGACTTTTAAGTACTGGACTAGGTGAATTTTCAGTTTCTGGTGCTTGAGGTTGAAAGGTAGTAGTTTTAGAAGGTGACTCGGCAGATGAGTCCTCTATATCATCAAGTGCAACTACCTTATTGTCTATTTATTTTTTCGATCTTAAGGTATGAATAGCATTTACACCATTAACTTGGTTTCCTTGTTGGGGTCGTGGACCATTTTGGTTCCTAGGATTTGGCTCAGGTTGACTAGGTAACCTACCATGTTCTCGTTTACTAATGGTCGAAGCCAGCTGACTTACTTGTATTTTCAGACGGGCTATAGCTTGGGTGTTATTATTTATGAGTTGACCCGTGGTTTGCATAAAGCTGGTATGTGTCTTCATCATGGCTTCTAGGCTTTTCTCTAAAGAGGTAATTTTCTTGTCATTATCATGGAAGCCTGACGGGTTGTTCATCACTGGGTTGGACCTTAGATTTTGCTGATTGAAATTTGGATTACCTACATTAGGATTCTGGGACCATGAGAAATTCGGGTGATTCCTCCAACCTGGGTTATACGTGGGTGCATAAGGATTGTTCAATGGTCCTTGATAGGTGGCATTCACCTGTGCACACTCATTCGAGTAGGAACATTCTTCTAAGACATGGTCTGGTGCATTGCACCCTTTACACATGGGTGCAGATATTTGATTTACATTGGCTGGTCTCTGTAATTCTAAGGCTTCCAATCTATGTGTTAAGGTTGCAATCTTGGCCTCTGATGCTAGGGTTGGTTGAATTTGATGCATTCCTCCTCTTGAAGGTGTAGCTTTATCAGGTTCCCTAGTTGTTTTCCACTGTAAATTTTTCTCGGCTAGGTCTTCTAAGAATTGCCAAGCTTCAGTAGTTTCTTTGTCCATAAATTGGCCTTGGCACATGGACTCTAGCATGGTTCTTGAGTTTGAATCTAACCCCTCATAGATGATCTGGCATAGTCTCCAAGTTTCTATTCCATGGTGTGGGCATTGGGTCAAAAGATTCTTGAAACGATCAAAGTACTTCCAAAATGATTCACCAGCTAGTTGGTAAAATTGATTTATTTCATTCATAATCCTAGCTGTTTTATGATGGGGGAAAATATTTTTTCAAAAATATTCTCACAAAGCCCTCCCAGGTAGTGACAGAATGGTTTGGCAGACTATAAAGCCACTTTTTAGCATTATCCTTAAGGGCAAAGTTGATTAATCTAAGTTTGACCTCATCCTCTGTTAATTGCAGTTTCATGGTTGCACATACCTCCTCAAATTCTCTAATAAATATATAAGCATCCTCTAATCCTGTGAATTTTGGAAGCATATTTATGATTTGAGGTTTGATTTCAAAATTATTAGCTGTGGATTGTGGCAACCTGATACAAGATGGTTGGATGGAGCCAACTGGATAACACAAATCCTTAAGGGTCATGGGTTGGATTGGTTCAGCCATTGGAACAACAGGAATTGACTCAATTCTAACTAGACGACCCGACACTCTTCTCCACACACGAGGTGTACGGTTCTCGATGTTTATACAATTTTTTTTTTATAAAATTTTTATGTATAACAAAAAGAAAGAGAAAAAGTTCTAAAGAGAAGATCCTAAGGAGTCCTAAATCTAAAGAAAAGTAACCAAATTAATTTAAATTTTAATATTTTTTTTTTCAAACAAGTGAAACAATAAATTAAACTCAATCTATCCTAGGGTTAACCTAAATCTAGACAGCTCCTAACTGTTCCAAGATGACCCTTCAAGCCTTCCAAGTGGAGATTGATCAACTAGTTAGCCAGGTAAGTATAAGAGGTGGGAGGTTCACTCATTGTTGCCTTTCTAGACACCAAACGAGTTGGCCAGGCCAGCAACTGAACCAATTTAACAAACCACCCTCAGGGACTTGCCTAGACACCAACTAATCAAACAACTCAAACTTGGTAGAACTCTTAGGGTTCCTTGTCCTATTGAGCTCGAATTCCTTAAGGTTGACGTCTAATTGATTTTAAGATTAAAGGTCTAGGTAATGCAATATGATGGAGATGATTTTTGGGCTAAGGAAGGGTAATGAAATCCCCACCTTATCTTGTTAATGGGTTGATGCCCTTAGATTAATTATGAAAATGCAAATGCAAATAAACAAGATGACCAAGAATGTAAAAGATTTTAATTTAAATTTTTTTTTTTATTTTGATATTTTACTTCATGATTATGAAATATCTTTTGTTTTATTTTTTTTTTTGTGATTAAGTAAATTCAAATAATTAGGTCTAAAAGAAAAAATAATTAACTAAAAATAATAAAAGAGAAATTAGAAGCGTACCTGAGTTTTTCAGCAATCACCAACTAAATCTAGAAACCTAAAAGAAAAAGAAAGAGAGTTATAAAGCACGAAGAACAAATATTTGAAAACAATTTAAAATACCAAATTTCCGACAACGGCGCCAAAAACTTGATGTGCAAATCTTAAAATTTGTAAATAAAATCGCAAGCGCACAATGTGCAGAGTAGCACGATCAGTGAGTACGGGTCGATCCCACAGAGACTTGGTTTAAAAATAATTTTCAAATCTATGCTCAAGCGAGCTTTAACGAAAATCGAAAATCAAAAGTTGTTTGCTAAAGACAATAAGATTAAGGATCTAGGGTTTTTTGAATCTACTAGATCTATATTAGGGAATTCTACCTAGAATTTTTCTTATTGATTCTAACGACTACTCCTCTTGTCTTTCTCAAGCATAGATTATGAAGGGACTAAGGTCCAACGATAACCCATCAAGATTCTTTACAGGGGAGTAGTAACTAGGATCCCTTAGGATTTTCTCCTCCTATGCACTGAATCAAGCATGAACTATGAAGGGACTCTGACCCAACTGTAGTTCATCAAAAATTCTTGGCAAAAGAGGAAGAAAAAGAAATCCTAAGAAAAAGAAAGAACCCTATGTAAAACCCCTACTCATGATCTAGCTTCATCGCAAACCCTAGAAGGGATGCTTAGCTAGACATGATCTAAATCTACTTGTAAAATTTAAATGCAGAAAAATAAACTACCCTAATTTCATAAATTAAACTATCCTAATTGTATAAATTTAAACTGCATAATTTAAACTAACCTAATTGCATAAAATTAAATTGCATAAATTAAACTATCCTAATTGCAAGAAAAATAAATTGCATAATGTAAAGAGATAAAATTGCATAAAAATAAGATTTTATATAAAAAAAATTTATTACAAAAATCTCAAAGCTCGAGGCTTGAGAAGAAAGCTAAAAACCCCACTATCTAGGGTTACAAGCTTGATCGGAAGGCAAGAATCCCCTACTCAAGGGCCTTTGAGGGCTTTTTATAGGTATTTGGGGGTTATAAGGTTTTTAAAACTTTAGATGTGGGACTAAGAGGTTTTAGAGGGCTGTTAGGAGGGTTTAGGGGCTCAAATCTCGCTCAAAAAGTACTTAAATCCATCAAGAAACCCTAAAAATTATTTCAGCCGTCCGATCTTCATCTAAAGGACCCAATTCATCTAATAAATCAAGCTGAAAGTGATTCTGGGCCGTCGGATCATGATCTGGGTGAAGCGCTGTCGTTGGATCGTGCTGCAAAAGGATCCCGTGTTGTCCTAGTGTTTATTGATTCTTGCAATTGCCTTGATTACGGTTGGATCTTGACCGGCTGCGATGGTGGCCGTCTGATGGCGCAAAAATGTGGAGCGTTGGATCTTGATTAGAGAAGATCGGACCATCGAGTGATGTGAAGTTACCAGGTTGCCCTTCGGACCTTCTTCTCTCTCCTCATGAGCCCTGGACCGCGCACGTGGATCGGGCTCACGATGCGTTGCGATGAGCCGAGACTCGCTGATTGACTGGTTTATGGTGCGCCGATGGGTCCATGGTCCAGGCGCCTTTTGCTGTGGACCAGGCGGCTAACCAGATCACCAAATCAATTGATTTTTTGATCAATTTTGACCTGATTTGACTCGGATTTGACCCAATTGAGTCTTCTTTCTTCATTCTTCAATTTCTGGGTCAATTTAACTCCGTTTTGCATAAAATTTATGCCGTTGGAATCTTCTTTCCTTGTTCTTTCTATTGATGACCTCTTCTTCTGCAAAATATAATAACAAGTATCAATTTCTTAATAAAGTTAGATAATTTAGATATTAATTGATATTTTTTATGTCAATTTGTGACATAAATCACACCCCCCAACTTAATCATTGCTAGTCCCTTAGCAATGTACCAAAATAAGATCATATTCCAAAAAGATCCTTCCTTTGCAAATTAATTTAAGATCGAAATTCAAGAAGTTTTCTAGTATTACTAAGTAATGAGCTTCGAATTAGAATCGGTAGTCAGTCTACTTAGGAGCTTTCTTAGAGTACACTTAAAGTTTTATAGCACTTGTGTGAGTGATAACTAACTTGGTATTTCAGTATTAACTTGTACAGGCCAATTGTATCATTTTTCATAACTTAGTTCGATTAATTTTTTATACACCCCAGATTAAACAAAGAACTAAGGTAGCTTTCACACTATTTTTTTTTTTTTTTTTGCTGAGCATCCTGGCCTTCCCACCATCGTTTGATGCGAATCTCAACACTTGACTTAGGTGAAGAGACCCGATTACTAGGCTTAGGGCAATCCACATTTACTCTGTATTTTTCATTTTATTTCAGGCAGGTAGCTCTTTCCTTAAATTCAAATTTCTTCAATTGGAGTGTAGAAAAAATTATCTAATTTAAATAATACTCAAATCCTTAATTGACCTTACAATTAACACCTACTTAACCTTGTTAGTGTGCATGTGCAATTGGAAGTACTAATAGTCTTTAAATGACCTAGGCCACCAAGAGTCTAACCAGCTAATCTTCTCCGTGACTCACTACATTTATTAGCAAATACTTTCTAACTTACTCTTATTTCTTTTCTAGATTAATTTATTTCAATTTTTTTTAATATATTAAATGCAAGAAATAACTCATAGTGGAAGGAAAAAGAAATGATAACACCTGATTTTGTTCAAGCTCTCCCCCCAACTTGACCGACATTGTCCCCAATGGAGTTTATCTAATTTATTTGTCCTAAGCAAACTGAAAATAAAGAAAGCATTAGAAATTAAATAAGTTGGGTTGCCTCCCAGAAGCGCTAAGTTTTATATCTTCAGCCAGACCAAACCTCGAAGCAATTTAATCAGAATAAGTTGGTTCATAAAGAACCATGGCATCTTCAATAGTCTCGACAGGTAATTTTAAGAATGATTTTAATCGTTGACCATTAACTTTAAAGATAACACCATTACTTGGATTTTCTATCTCAACAGCTCCGTGTGAAAAGACTTCCTTTACTAAAAATGGTCTTGTCCATCTAGACCTAAGCTTTCCTGGAAACAGATGTAATCTAGAGTTATATAAGAGCACCTTTTGTCTGATATTGAAAGTTTTTCTCATAATTGATTGATCATGAAATGCTTTGGTTCGTTCCTTGTATATCCTTGCATTTTCATAGGCTTCATTTCTAAGTTCTTCTAATTCATTCAATTGAAGCTTCCTATGGTTTCCAGCGTCGTTCAAATTTGTATTTAGTTATTTGATGGCCCACATGGCTTTGTGTTCTATCTCAATAGGCAAGTGACATAGTTTACCAAACACAATCCTATAAGGAGACATTCCTAGATTGGTCTTGAAAGCGGTTCGGTATGCCCAAAGTGCATCAATTAATTTCAAAGACCAATCCTTTCTATTGGCACTAACAGTTTTTTTTCAGGATCTGTTTGATTTGTCGGTTTGACACTTCAACTTACCCACTAGTTTGAGGATGATATGGTGTGGCAAATTTATGGGTGACATTATACTTTTTCATCAATGTTGCAAAAGGTCGGTTACAAAAATGGGTTCCCCGATCACTAATGATTGCCCTAGGAATACCGAAACGGGAGAAAATATTTTCTTTAAGAAACTTAATGACCATTTTGCTATCGGGTGTTCTACATGCAATTGCTTCTACCCATTTTGAAACATAATCAACTGCTACTAGAATATATTCATTTTCAAAAGAATTTGGAAATGGTCTCATGAAATCGATCCCCCAAACATCAAAAACTTCAACTACCAAGATTGGGTTGAGTGGCATCATGTGTCACTTGGTGATTCAACCCATTTTCTGACATTGAGTACAACTTTTACAATATTCATGAGCATCCTTAAACAAATTGGGCCAATAAAAACCATATTGGAGAACCTTAGCAGCAGTTTTCTTAGACGTGAAGTGACCCCCACATGCTTGATCATGACAAAAAGATAAAATATTCATGACTTCGTTATCTGGGATACACCTTCTAATAATTTGATCAGGACATTGTTTAAAAAGATAAGGATCATCCCAAATGAAATACTTTACTTGGGCAAAGAATTTATATTTATCCTGCTTAGTCCAATGAGAAGGTATCTTACCTATGGCTAAATAATTTACAATATCAGCAAATCAAGGTTCAGTAGACACAGACATGAGTTGCTCATCTGGGAAAGATTCATTGATGGGTGGTTCACTAGATGGTGCGATTGAAATTCGAGATAAATGATTTGCTACAACGTTCTCAGTGCCTTTCTTGTCCCTAATTTCTAGGTCAAATTCTTGAAGGAGCAAAATCCATCTGATTAAGCGTGCCTTGGCATCCTTCTTTGCTAGGAGATGTCTAATGGCTGAGTGATCGGTGTAAACAATGGTGTGGGTCCCAACCAAATAAGATCTAAATTTCTCTAAAGCAAAGACAATGGCAAGGAACTCCTTCTCAGTTGTGGTGTAGTTAAGCTGCGCATCATTTAAGATTTTACTTGCATAATATATCACTCTAGGCAGCTTATTTATCCATTGACCTAAGATTGCGCCCACAACATGATCGGACGCATCACACATTAATTCAAATGGTTCAGACCAGACAGGAGGATGAATGATTGGAGCTGATACAAGTGCTTTTTTTAGAAATTCAAAAGATTCCAAGCACTCATGAGTAAATTCAAATTTGGTATCCTTTGCCAAAAGATTAGTCAGTGGACGTGCTACTTTGCTAAAGTTGGCAATAAACCTTCTATAGAATCCAGCATGACCTAAAAATGAACGTATTTCTTTCACAGATTTAGGTGGTGGAAGACTTGCAATTAGATCTATTTTGTCCTTGTCCACTTCAATCCCCTTTTTAGAAATGACATGGCCAAGAACTATTCCCTGTTTGACCATAAACTGATATTTTTCTCAGTTGAGAACTAAGTGCTTCTCCTTACATCATTCTAGAACTAATTGCAGGTGATTCAGACACTCGAAGAAGGTTAGGTCAAAAACAGAAAAGTCATCCATAAAAATTTTTAGAAATCGTTCTATCATATCTGAAAATATGCTAATCATGCATTTCTGGAAGGTTGTCGGTGCATTACATAGTCCAAAGGGCATTCGTCTATAGGCAAAAGTACCAAATGGACAGGTGAATGTAGTCTTTTCTTGATCTTCAGCGGCTATGGGGATCTGGTTGTAACCGGAGTATCCATCAAGAAAACAGTAAAACTCTTGTCCGACTAGTCTTTCCAATATTTGATCAATAAATGGCAAAGGAAAGTGATCTTTCCTTGTCACAGTATTCAACTTTCTATAGTCTATACAGACCCTCCATCCCGTTTGGGTCCTAGTTGGGATAAGTTCGTTTGCATCATTTTGGACCACTGTTGCCCCAGATTTCTTGGGTACTACTTGAACTGGGCTTACCCAAGAGCTATCAGAAATAGGATAAATTATTCCACTATCTAGGAGTTTCAGAATCTCCTTTTTAACTACATCCTTCATAGCTGGATTAAGCCTTCTTTGGGTTTCTCTTGTTGGTTTAGCCTCTTCCTCTAAGTATATTCTATGTTGAACTATAGAAGGGCTTATTCCTTTGATATCTGCTATGGTCCAACCTATTGCTTCTTGATTTGCTTTTAGAACTGACACTAACTCCTCCTCTTGCTTGGGATCTAGGTCTGATGCAATAATTACAGGCAAAATTTCTTTGGGTCCTAGATATGCATACTTGAGATGTTCTGGGAGGGGTTTCAGTTTTAAAATGGGTGCTTCCTCTATCGATGGTTTAGATGATGATTTTACCATCTCAATGATTGGTTCAGTAGGAAGTGTCGATTCCTGATTAATCTGATTTTCTTTAAGTATTTCATTGACATCCTCAGACTCATGGATTAACCAGGGGTTAGACTCTAGGTCAACTTCATCATCACTAATGTCAATGGATTCATAAATACCATCTTGGACTACATTGACATCAGCATGAGAAGAGGATTCCTGTTCTAAGTTTAAAACATTAAGCTCAATGGTCATATTCCCAAAGGATAACTTCATTAGACCATTTCGACAATTGATTTCAGTATTGACCGTAGCTAAGAATGATCTTCCTAAAATGACAGGTATATGTCCTTTAGGATTCGCAACTGGCTCAGTCTCTAAAACAATAAAATCTACAAGGAAAATAAAATTTCAACCTTTATCAGAATATCCTCGACCATTCCCTTAGGGATCCTGAGAGATCTATCGGCTAACTGTAATGTGATCCCAGTAGGTTGAAGTTTTTCTAATCCTAGTTGTAAATACACCGAATATGGAAGGATATTCACACTAGCTCCTAGATCTATCAAGGCCTTTTTTATATTGGTTTCTTCAATAACACAAGAAATTGTTGGAGCTCCAGGGTCCTTATATTTAATTGGCACATGGCTATATAGGTATGAACTGACACTTGCAGCCAAAAATGCTTTCTTTGGTACATTAGTGGTCCTTTTCCTAGTGCAAAGATCTTTTAAAAATTTGGCATAAGTTGGAATCTGATGGATTATATCTAAAAGAGGAATATTAACTTGGACTTGTTTAAATACCTCTAAAATTTTGTCTAAATGTTCAGATTTATTGAATTTCAGTCTGTTTGAAAAAGGAGCTCTAGGACTTTTAAGTACTGGACTAGGTAAATTTTCAGTTTCTGATGCTTGAGGTTGAAAGGTAGTAGTTTTAGAAGGTGACTTGACAGATGAGTCCTCTATATCATTAAGTGCAACTACCTTATTGTCTATTTGTTTTCCTGATCTTAAGGTATGAATGGCATTTACACCATTAACTTGGTTTTCTTGTTGGGGTCGTGGACCATTTTGGTTCCTAGGATTTGGCTCAGGTTGGCTAGGTAACCTACCATGTCTCGTTCACTAATGGTCGAAGCCAGCTGACTTACTTGTATTTCCAGATGGACTATAGCTTGGGTGTTATTATTTATGAGTTGACCCGTGGTTTGCATAAAGCTGGTATGTGTCTTCATCATGGCTTCTAGGCTTTTCTCTAAAGAGGTAATTTTTTTGTCATTATCATGGAAGCCTGACGGGTTGTTCATCACTGGGTTGGACCTTAGATTTTGCTGATTGAAATTTGGATTGCCTACATTAGGATTCTGGGACCATGAGAAATTCGGGTGATTCCTCCAACCTGGGTTATATGTGGGTGCATAAGGATTGTTCAATGGTCCTTGATAGGTGGCATTCACCTGTGCACACTCATTCGAGTAGGAACATTCTTCTAAGATATGGTCTGATGCATTGCACCCTTTACACATGGATGCAGATATTTGATTTACATTGGCTGGTCTCTGTAATTCTAAGGCTTCCAATCTATGTGTTAAGGTTGCAATCTTAGCCTCTGATGCTAGGGTTGGTTGAATTTGATGCATTCCTCCTCTTGAAGGTATAGCTTTATCAGGTTCCCTAGTTGTTTCCCACCGTAAATTTCTCTCGACTAGGTCTTCTAAGAATTGCCAAGCTTCAGTAGTTTCTTTGTCCATAAATTGGCCTTGGCACATAGACTTTAGCATGGTTCTTGAGTTTGAATCTAATCCCTCATAGATGATCTGGCATAGTCTCCAAGTTTCTATTCCATGGTGTGGGCATTGGGTCAGAAGATTCTTGAAACGATCAAAGTACTTCCAAAATGATTCACCAGCTAGTTGGTAAAATTGATTTATTTCATTCCTAATCCTAGCTGTTTTATGATGGGGGAAATACTTTTTCAAAAATATTCTCACAAAGCCCTCCCAGGTAGTGACAGAATGGTTTGGCAGACTATAAAGCCACTTCTTAGCATTATCCTTAAGGGCAAAGTTGATTAATCTAAGTTTGACCTCATCCTCTGTTAATTGCAGTTTCATGGTTGCACATACCTCCTCAAATTCTCTAATAAATATATAAGCATCCTATAATCCTGTGAATTTTGGAAGCATATTTATGATTTGAGGTTTGATTTCAAAATTGTTAGCTGTGGGTTGTGGCAACCTGATACAAGATGGTTGGATGGAGCCAACTGGATAACACAAATCTTTAAGGGTCATGGGTTGGATTGGTTCAGCCATTGGAACAACAGGAATTGACTCAATTCTAACTAGACGACCCGACACTCTTCTCCACACACGAGGTGTATGGTTCTCGATGTTTATACAAATTTTTTTTTTATAAAATTTTTATGTATAAGAAAAAGAAAGAGAAAAAGTTTTAAAGAGAAGATCTTAAGGAGTCCTAAATCTAAAGAAAAGTAACCAAATTAATTTAAATTTTAATAATTTTTTTTTTCAAACAAGTGAAACAATAAATTAAACTCAATCTATCCTAGGGTTAACCTAAATCTAGACAGCTCCTAACTGTTCCAAGATAACCCTTCAAGCCTTCCAAGTGGAGATTGATCAACTAGTTAGCTAGGTAAGTATAAGAGGTGGGAGGTTCACTCATCGTTGCCTTTCTAGACACCAAACGAGTTGGCCAGGCCAGCAACTGAACCAATTTAACAAACCACCCTCAGGGACTTGCCTAGACACCAACTAATCAAACAACTCAAACTTGGTAGAACTCTTAGGGTTCCTTGTCCTATTGAGCTCGAATTCCTTAAGGTTGACGTCTAATTGATTTTAAGATTAAAGGTCTAGGTAATGCAATATGATGGAGATGGTTTTTGGGCTAAGGGTAATGAAATCCCCACCTTATCTTGTTAATGGGTTGATGCCCTTAGATTAATTATGAAAATGCAAATGCAAATAAACAAGATGACCAAGAATGTAAAAGATTTTAATTTAGAATTTTTTTTTATTTTGATATTTTACTTCACGATTATGAAATATCTTTTGTTTTATTTTTTTTTTGTGATTAAGTAAATTCAAATGATTAGGTCTAAAAGGAAAAGTAATTAACTAAAAATAATAAAAGAGAAATTAGAAGCGTACCTGAGTTTTCCAGCAATCACCTACTAAATCTAGAAACCTAAAGGAAAAAGAAAGAGAGTTATAAAGCACGAAGAACAAATATTTGAAAATAATTTAAAATGCCAAATTTCCAGCAACGGCGTCAAAAACTTGATGTGCAAATCTTAAAATTTGTAAATAAAACCGCAAGCGCACAGTGTGCAGAGTAGCACGACCAGTGAGTACGGATCGATCCCACAGAGACTTGGTTTAAAAACGATTTTCAAATCTATGCTCAAGCGAGCTTTAACTAAAATCAAAAATCGAAAGTTGTTTGCTAAAGATAATAAGATTAAGGATCTAGGGTTTTTTGAATCCACTAGATCTAGATTAGGAAATTCTACCTAAAATTTTTCTTATTGATCCTAACGACTACTCCTCTTGTCTTTCCCAAGCATAGATTATGAAGGGACTAAAGTCCAACGATAACCCATCAAGATTCTTTACAGGAGAGTAGTAACTAGGATCCCTTAGGGTTTTCTCCTCCTATGCACTGAATCAAGCATGAACTATGAAGGAACTCTGACCCAACTGTAGTTCATCAAAAATTCTTGACAAAAGAGGAAGAAAAAGAAATCCTAAGAAAAAGAAAGAACCCTATGTAAAACTCCTACTCATGATCTAGCTTCATCGCAAACCCTAGAAGGGATGCTTAGTTAGACATGATCTAAATCTACTTGCAAAATTTAAATGCAGAAAAATAAACTATCCTAATTTCATAAATTAAACTATCCTAATTGCATAAATTTAAACTGCATAATTTAAACTAACCTAATTGCATAAAATTAAATTGCATAAATTAAACTATCCTAATTGCAAGAAAAATAAATTGCATAATGTAAAGAGATAAAATTATATAAAAATAAGATTTTATATAAAAAAAATTTATTACAAAAATCTCAAAGCTCGAGGCTTGAGAAGAAAGCTAAAAACCTCACTATTTAGGGTTACAAGCTTGATCGGAAGGCAAGAATCCCCTACTCAAGGGCCTTTGGGGGCTTTTTATAGGCATTTGGGTGTTATAAGATTTTCAAAACTTTAGATGTGGGACTAAGAGGTTTTAGAGGGCTGTTAGGGGGGTTTAGGGGCTCAAATCTCGCTCAAAAAGCACTTAAATCCATCAAGAAACTCGAGAAATTATTTCAGCCGTCCGATCTTCATCTAAAGGACCTAATTCATCTAATAAATCAAGCCGGAAGCAATTCTGGGCCGTCGGATCATGATCTGGGTGAAGCGCTACCGTTGGATCGCGCTGCAGAAGGATCCCGTGTTGTCCTAGTGTTTATTGATTCTTGCAATTGCCTTGATTACGGTTGGATCTTGACCGGCTGCGATGGTGGCCGTCCGATGGTGCAAAAATGTGGAGCGTTGGATCTTGATCAGAGAAGATCGGACCATCGAGTGATGTGAAGTTATCAGGTTGCCCTTCGGACCTTCTTCTCTCTCCTCATGAGCCCTGGACCGCGCGCGTGGATCGGGCTCGCGATGCGTTGCGGTGAGCCGAGACTCGCTGATTGGCTGATTTATGGTGCGTCGATGGATCCATAGTCCAGGCGCCTGTTGCTGTGGACCAGGCGGCTAACCAGATCACCAAATCAGTTGATTTTTTGATCAATTTTGATCTGATTTGACTCGGATTTGACCCAATTGAGTCTTCTTTCTTCATTCTTCAATTCATGGGTCAATTTAACTCCGTTTTGCGTAAAATTTACGCCGTTGGAATCCTCTTTCCTTGTTCTTTTTATTGATGACCTCTTCTTCTGCAAAATATAATAACAAGTATTAATTTCTTAATAAAATTAGATAATTTAGATATTAATTGATACTTTTTATGTCAATTTGTGACATAAATCAGCTCCTGAACAGCGGACAGCGGTCGCTTCAGGAGTTCAAAGGAGGTCTTCCTAGAGAGAGAGCTTTTGTGAGGGAGAACTTCCTGTGAGGGAGAAATTTAGTGTACGAAAATTAAAGGTGAGATCTCCTCTTGTAATATTTCTTTTTCTCACAGTGAAGTTTGCCTGTCCCGTGGAGACGAGTCTTTTTTGGCTGATCCACATATTTGATTGTTTTATATTTTATTTTTTCTTTTTTTCTGCTACATCATGTAGTATCGAAAAGATCTTGAAAGATGGTGTCCTGGCCAGACATCCACCCAACAAATCCTAATAAAGATTGATTGCATCTAACTTATCTTATGGCAGCTAGGTGCATGCAATTATACTATAATACCTTATATAATAACCACAACCAACAATCCTAATCTCTTTCCTCCAATGAGCTCTGTTCAGTACTACTGAATTCTACGTTCTCCCCATTCCTTGAAGGCCCCCTCCATTTTTCAACTCAAATCTTCTTCGAAACATATCTCAAGATTTATTTATGCATCTTTATGGGATAGAGTGTGCATGTATTTGAAGCTTTTCAATGGCAGTAATATCTTATTGACTTTCTTTTATTTACGTGGTTCAGATCTGGAAAAGGTTCATCACCATCCTAAGTCCTAGCTTTGACAAACTTCCTCGATGGCCATCGTTGGCGAGAATCGTATTTTACTTTTTAAGCTTTTTAATTATTTTGAGGAAGTCATGGCACTTGGTTCACATGTTCTCCTCAAATTACTAGCGAGGATCCATTTCATAGGTGACAAATTCCCTAATCCCTATTGGTTTCCTTTGACGAATATAATGATCATCACAAGGTTTTATCCCTTGTCTAAACCAAAGTAGTGGCGTGTGGTTTGGAACGTATATCTAACTTTATTCTATGGCAAACCACTACGATTTTTTCAATAGAATCCTGACAACAACGATTCGAAGCACGACAACAAGCATTGGATCTAATCTGAAGGATGTTGACTTGATAAGGTATTGATTGCATCAGGACATGATGGTTATATGTATATGGCAATTACGTTGTATCCTTGTCAATCAAACATGAAGTGATTCCATTCTTTGTTTGCTCACGTTTGGTTTGTATCTTTTTGTTGGGCAGAGTTGCAGGGTGGCCAAGGAAAACAACACCACCTAAGCTGCATCGTTCAGTATCAGATACAGTTACATTCAATCATAAGTCCTGATAACTCAATCTCTCCTTTGCTAGTCTCTTTTAAAAAGATCACTAAATCCTCCTGTTGATGAATATGCTTTAAATTATATTCAAATCATCTGAACTCCTGGCTACACTTCAGATCCTTTTAAAAGGAAAAAGATTGGAACTGTACAGGAATTCTATGGAACTGGGAATTTAAAAAGGTACCAGATTTGATCCTGGCGTATGTAATATACCTCAAAATAAAGAGCAACTGGGAAATAGAAGAGGGATCGGAGCAATTTACATTTGACCGTCTCATGATTTTTTTTCATAAATATTTGCAACAGATCAAGGCTAAGTACAGGTTAGGCGCAATTCACAAGGGTGGTACCCTCTAAAATGGATATTTAGATGGCCAGGATGTAGCCTTAGAAGTTTTATGGCCAATGAGCCAAATACATATCGATTTAAGGTGGACTTTGTCCTAGAAAACTTTTATGGCTTGGCGGTAATGCAAGAAATAGGGAGATGTTTGTGGATGCTTCTTTCTTATCTTTCAAACGAGGAGATTACCTTCTTTCGCTTCAAGAAAGGAGAAGCATTAGAACCTATAAATCATCCAGCTCTACTGGAATACGAGCGACGGAAAATAAGAAATTATATTCTATACTACATGCACTATACATAATGATGCACCACATCAATCATAGGCATCCATTCTTATGGACTCCATTCATCAATCACTTATGAAAAATTATTGATGATTGGCCCAGGGGAACATGCATGCCATGATTGGCGTCATGCATATGGTGTAGGATACAATTTCTACGTGGTAAACGTATCTGGATTTAATACTGTCCGGCGAACAAGGCCTAATGGGAACAAAATGAGCCTCACAGAAGGATGTGTGCCGGAGAAAATTGAGCATGGTCGGTGATCGGTACTCGGTTCATGCGAAGGAACAAGCACTCATGGCTCCGGAGAAAATATCCAGGGTCAACTATTCGAACGCTGCACGTTACCGTCTTCACAATTAAAATCAGAATTTCTATTGTAGCTCCAAACTAATGTCATAGATAGCAGCTGCCATAAGATTCATAATGCTCTTTCTCAAAAGGGGAAAAAAAAAAAACAGAAATTCTTTCCCACCAAAATACTTTGTTGTTATTCTGTTACAGCAATTACTGTTTGCTACTTTTATGGCTTAACAATTAAATTTACATCTTTTTTTTTGGTATAAATTAAATTTACATCTTTGATTCCATATCCTTCTACCAGTAACCACTTGAGAAGTATATTTTTTGTGAATGTCTTTTTTTGTTATTAGGATTGGCATGTAGCGCATCATGCCTAAAGCGCAAGTTGGGAAAGAATTCTAAGTTGGTTCAATAAATTACCAGCACTCTCGTATGCAGGTGCTGTAAGGTTTTAGCCTGAAGCCATTTTTTATCGGCGAACGGTCGAGCATCGCAATAAAGCTGTCGTCCAGCCCCCAGGTGCTTATCAAGTGGAAATCAAGGCCGATCAAGAGTGCTGATTGTTAAGGGAACTCAAATAACCACCGGAAGTAACCATTTTTCAATAAAAAAGAAAGGAAATTGTTCCACGAATTACAGAATTCTTTTAGTTATCATTTCTTAAGTAGTGCATAAAAAACTTGTCAAAGAGCTACTTGCAAATTTAGAAACCTATTATAGGTAGGTTAGGAGAGGAATGTAAATTTGGGAAATTTGCTACCGTGCTCTTATATTAATATTTTATTATAAAAAATATTTAAGACATTATATTATTATTATTTTTTATATTTTATTATTTTATTTTAAAAAAATATTTTATTATTTTTTAATCCTTCTTTTTTTTTCTCCTAATATCTTCTCGCCACCATTCGCCACCCCCTTCTAACCTCCCCTTCATCGCACGCTGCCCTTTCATCTTCCTCTTCCACCTACCTCTCTGCTATAGCCACCCTCTTTCTTCTTGCTCCTCCACCCATCTCTTTGATGCCCGAGTTCGCCGCCGCATGCTACCCTCTATCCTCCTCCTCCTCTGCTCACCTATTTGTTGCTTTGGCCTGCCACCACAACCACTCCCTTTCTTTTGCTTCTCCACTGCTCATCTTTTTATAGGGCTGAAAATGGGCCAGACTGGGCCAGGCCACACTCTTACTCGAGCCCAAACCGACCTCAATTGGCCTGGCCCAAGCTCGAGCCCAAGACCTAGCTCGAACCCCTCTCTCTCCCTCTGTTTCTCTCTCCTTCCTCTCTCTCTCACAACCTCCACCCCATCTTGTGTAATCCTTCTCGATCACCGACTCTCTCCTCCGCTCCTATGTCCCGTTCGCCATGGCACATTAATGCAAATCGGGACCATCGCTGGAGCGGTGAGAAGGACGAGGAGCATGGCCGTGAAGATGCGAGATGCCATGGTTGTCGGTGAGGTCATAGGCGAGGAGATCTCAGTTTATTCCATCCTCGATGGTGGACCCAGCCACCACTAAAGCATCGTCAAAGCCGACAGGAGAACCCGACGACTGCAATGGCATGACGAAGAAGAAGCAGCAAAAAATGATTTAGGAGCGTGAGGAGGAGGCTGAGATCACAAAGAGAGAAAAAGCCGAAAGGCGTTCAACGTTGGAGGCTGCCTTTGCGCAAAAGGCCCCGAAGGAGGAGGATGCTCAAAGGGAGAAGCTTCTCGAAGAGCCTCGAGAAAAGGAGCTCTTGATTAGGCTGGACAGGGCAAATCCTGGAGCAGATGTGCTCTTGAAGACGGAGATATCGACATTGTTTATGTTGATGAGGTCTCGATCATTGGAGACAATGATGGTGGCACGATGGCGATGAGCTGGAGCCCACCTTGCTCTTCTACACCAAGGTGAGCGGGAGCCCTTGGGGATCTTCAGGGATGGTTGGGGCTTGGGGGTGGTCAAGAGAGATGGGAAGAAGATAGTCGATCAGGGCAAATCCCAAAGCATATGCATGGTGGATAGCGCGCAATCGAAAATTAGTAAAATATAAAGAGTAGCATAGCATGTTATGCACCATGGGATTTAAAAATTTCGAACTAGACTTCAGGCTCAAGTCAGACTAAAGGTATATCCGAGTTCGATTTGAAAGACAAACGAACTGCATAATTAGGTCTGAGCTCGGCCTGAATTATTTTGTGCTTAGCTTGAAGCCTATTCTAAAGTCAGGCTGCTTGATAGGCTTCAGACCGATCTGAGCTCAGTTCCAGCCCGATCTTCTAGTAGCAACATGTTGCCCCTTTTTCCTTCCTCCTCCACAGTTCGCCTCCCCGCTTCCACATATCAATCCCCAACAGGAGGGGGGGTGGTCTATCTAGAAGGAGGAAGGAGGAGGGTGGGGGGTGGGACATGAGGTAGAGGTGGTTGGTGGGGGGGGGAGGGGGGATCTCACCAGCTTTTTGATTTTCAGATTACATTTGAAATTTAATTTATTTACTATACTAATCGTACACATAACCAATTTAAACTAGTTGCTGATAAATAAATTACTGCCATCTATCTTAAAATATGTGGCTAGAAAAAAATCAACAGTAAAATGATCAAAAGAGCCTTTGGAGCATCGTAGTAAAAATCTTAAGTTGGACTTTGCCAACTCCTAAAGCCTCCCTATACCTATTAAACAAAAATAAGAGAAAATACTTGGCCTCTCTCAAGATTCCAAAAAATTAGAAGAAAAATCATAGAAAAATAATCCACAAATAAAGATTTTTAAAAAAAATTTTAAAATTATCAAATATATTTTTATATACTAAAGTTATCTGAATATGTTAGAAATATGTAAAATTATTTTAGAAAAATAAAATAACAGAGAGGCATCCATTTATCATCCCATGTAAAAATTATTTAAGAAAATATGTATCCTCATGCATAACTTATCTGAGGGAAATATAAAAAATTTAGAGAATATTTGATGCTAGATATGTTAAAATTATCAAAGTATGTTATATATATATATATATATATATATATATATATATATATATATATATATATATATATATATATATATATATATTAACCTTTTCTAAATATGTCAGAAATATATGAAATTTTTTCAAAAAATATAAGAATAATAATAATAAAAAGGCATCAATTTATATTCTTCATGTAGGAGAGTCCTTAGAAGTTGATAGAAATATGACCGCATACTAAATTTTTTTACTTATTTTAGAAAAAAATTATGGGAAAAATTATTGAAAGCTATCTATTTAAAAATTTCTTGGAGGAATAGAATATTTTAGGAAGTCTGCTTTCTTCATTATTTTAGAAAATCTTTTCATCCAAACAGAAATTTCATAAGTATTTAAGAAAAAATAAAATCTTCTATTAATGAATTTAGATAATACAGAAACTCTTTTTATTTAGTTTTTGCCATGGCCTATTTAAGAAATGCATAAATTATTTTAAGGATGTAGAAATTTTAGAGAATATTTAAATCTATTTGTTCAAAATCCTCATGAAAACCATTAAAAACCTCACGAGGTGTTGGACTTTTCTTTATAATTAGAGGAAAAGTTATGAGAAAAAAAATATCTGAAACTATATGCTTAGAAAGTTTTTAGAGGAAAAAATTATTTCAAGAAACCTACTTCTTAATTATTTTAGAAAATATATTATTTCACCTAGAATATTTTAAAAAATATAAAAAATCTTATTAATAATTTTAAAAATGTAGAACCTCTTCTTATTTATTTTTTATCATGCCTTATTAATATGGACAAATATCCTCAACAAAATGTATGCCAATTGGATACAATTTCTCAGTCATTTTATGAAACATATAAACTCCACTTATAAAATACATTCCATTTATAATTTATTTTTTCATTTTGCTTTTTGAGAAATTATTTACTTTTCTATTATACAAATCTATATTTACATTTTCAATATCTCTCCATACATTGTGCATGGGTATCATTCTTGTACTTAAAAATGAATTGCAATATAGCGTGGAAACAGAAGTTTGCCATAAAGATTATATGAAATTTATTTTTTACAATAATTTTATGATAATATTTTTATATAATTAAATAATATTTTATAAAATGTCAAATTTGATAACCCCCCCACCACACACACAAACACAAAACAAAGAATCTTTTTAATATAGCAGAAATAATATCATATTATGCTAGATAGTAGCAATTATTGTAATAATCATTAATATATTCTAATAAAAAATAATTACAAGCAGCGATAACAATTTTTTGTTATGAAAATAAAATAAAAATTTTGAACAAGATCCATATTCAAGGGAACATAAGTATCATTGCACGGCTATGATTTTCACTAACATTAAAATATTCTAATAAAAATAATTACAAGCAGCGATAACAATTTTTTGTTATGGAAATAAAATAAAAATTTTGAACAAGATCCATCCATATTCAAGGGAACATAAGTATCATTGCACGGCTATGATTTTCACTAACATTAAATGATTAACATCCCTTAAATTAAGATTTCTCTAAAGTTGTTATTGCTACTTCAAAAACAATAATATATCTCCCTATGCCTATTAAATATATAGCAGAGAATGCTATACCTTCTCCAAAATTTATAAAAATACTATATAAAATCATAAAAAATCGAGCATGCCATGTTATTTTTCTTATTTAGCATAAAATATATATATATATATATATATTTGATTTAAATAAAAATTTTTCTTTTTTTTATCTGGAGCGTCAACTTATTGAAATCTCTCTTTTGTTGAAATGATGCTTAAGAGATTCATGAATGAAAAATATAAATTAATATATATTATTATTAAAATAAAAAAATATTTTTAATATAAAAAATTACTATCCTTGCACATGCATGTAGGATGCTGGTTTTCATTACGCAAAATAGTGTTTCATATCCTTTTATTAGCATGGTATCATGAAAGATGTTGTATTTTCCATATTATCTTAATCAAAACGTATAAGGGGACTTATCCAATGATAAGCATTTTTTTTCACTAATATGCGGCTTTAAATTTTTAAAAATATTATTTTAAATTTTAATCGTATAGAATTATAAACATTGGAAACGCTAATTAAATAACGGCCGCTACACTTGCAACTCTACGATTTTTGGGCAGTTTCGGAAATACACCCTGATCTCCCCGTTCCACTGCTCCACGAGACATGTTGTCCCGCAATGCGGTGACCTTCTCGCCTGAGAATCAAGGACAACTAGCGACGCCAATAACTAGCGAGCCCACTTGCCTACCCAAAGGCGAATCATATAAAGCCCTCTTTCCCTCCCATCTCGCCGTTCGACCCCCTCGTAGCCCGCCCGAAGCTCGTAGCCTGGATCCATCGCCCTCCTCCTCCAGTCCTCCTCCTCGGCCTCCCCGGCGATGGGGAGCCTGTCCCCTCCTCCTCCTCCTTTTAGTTCTCTCTTCTTGTTTCTTCTCTCTGCCGCTCTCCTCCTCTCCGCCCCCGCCAGCGCTGGGGGGGGCGGCGGCGGCGGCGCGGAGTGGAGCAACGTGACGGAGGCGTCGAGGGCGGGGCCGGCTCACGAGAGCTTTGCCGACATGATTGACCAGGCTCTCAAGAAGGAGTTTCCCGAGAGCGAGCAGATCGATGGAGGTTCGTAGATCTGACACCCCCTTCTTTCTTTCGCTCGAATCTCCCTTTGTTTGCTTGGTTTGATCTCTTCTTCTGGTAATGCGATGTAAAAGAGGGAGTTAAAATTCTAAAATTAGGGTTCTGGATTGTAGAGTTAAGGGTTAGTGGGGATCTTGATGCGCGCCGATCCAGATCTTGACCGGCACTTTCCTTCTTGGTCGTTAGAGTACTTTATATGCTCTATTTTTCTGTATCTAGTCCTAATTTGGAAAAAGATTAAAGAAACGAGTTCTTTATAAAGAACTTCTTAGTATTTTGCTTAATTCGTTGCTGAAAGGAGCATATGAGGTGCCGAAAATTCGTGTGCAATTTTGGGAATAAGATTAAAGACAACAATTCTTTAAAGAATTTATCTGTATTTTGCTTTATTTGGGGGGGGGGGGGTGTGGTAAAAATATGATTTCTTTTTTCTTTGGAGAAAGAATTTGGTGAAGATTCATTATATCTGTTCACAGAGCTCACTAGATTTTTTACCCCAACATCAGTAGGCGATGGATTGAAAGTATTCAAACATTGCATCATTCAGGCAGGATATTCTATAGTAGGGTTTCATAGTTGGAATATGCACTGCAAAATAAAATGAAGGCAAATATTTCAGAATACTGATAAATTTCTTACATGCTCTGCTTTCTTTTCCTGGTCTATTTCACAGAAACTGATCCAGGCGGCTTCAACAACAGCGTTGCTGAGAAACAGGTTTACATCTTTGATTTTTTGCATGCTTTGCAATTTATTACTTTCTTTCTCGTTTGCGTAAGTATGAGATGAGTAAGATGAATGCCATTTCTTTGCAAAGGATGAAGGATGTTATAGGCATACAGCCTATCTTTTTTTATCATACATGTTAAGGATGTCATTGTCTGGTGAACTGAACTCGGTATCCTTTCCCTTTGCTTTGTTGAATGGATGTTTCTGTACCTTTGCTGGCTACTTATTAGGCTAGAGGCGGTAGTTATAGGCATTCATAGGATGCTATATTTGCCTAGTATTCAATTTGTTTTCCCTCTTATCTTACACTTCAGATTTTGCTGTATCATTTTTATGGAACTAAAGGTCACCTGAAGTTTATTTATTTATTTTTCCTTACTGCATGCATATTTCTGGTAAGCTGATTTTTTTCCTTTTTTTTTTAAAAAAAAATTCATAGGCGGTTCTTGAAACTGTAGCTAGAGTTACATCGAAGAAAAATGACACCAAAGAGAAGTATGTTATACTATCCTGTTAATCCCTGCATATATTAAATTAATCATATTCTTGTTGTTGGTTCATATATTTCTATATTATTATATCAAGATTTTTTTCTAGTCATCAAATTGTTGATATATCAGATATCTATATTTGTTATCCTAGGTCGTTTCAGTTTCATGATGTTTTCAATTTAGACAACGAGAATCAGGCAGAAGACACCCCTACCTTGATAGATCGGAAGGTAAGCTATGATAATTTCATGTGGGAAAGCTCCTCTTTTTGTGGAAAAAAATTATTTTGACATTTGAAATAGATGCATTTCGCCATTCAGTTTGATTTTGTAGATTATTGTGTAACATATCTTATTAAATGCATAGCATAAATTTGCCATTTCAGGATAATGTTTTTATTATATCAAATCCCAAGTCAAAATACCCGGTACTGCAGTTAGACTTGAGGTATGTATTCAGCACTTTGTCCATGCTCATGAGTGTTATGTTTACTCAATATAGATTTCTGATGTCTCATCTTTTTAGCCTTTCTCTTTCTTAATAAATTAGACCTTAGCCATGAATTATTCACCATTTGATCCTATCAAGGGCTTCCTCCCTAGGCAACTATGTCTTTTATCAAGGGCTTCCTCCCTAGTCAACTATGTGTTCTGTTGCCTCACTTCTAAGTAGGTTTATCTTATATTTTAACCTTTGCCATCCTGAAGTGCAAACTCCTCCATCATAATGCCTCCTATAACTTTTGGTTTAAATTTCCTTATAGGTTTCCACCACTCAACCTATGGTTTATTCTTTTATTTGGAACTTTTTGGCTTAGTGTTTTCTTGCAAGTTACATGTCAAATAAAGTGGTTCTATATTATCAATGATTAAAATTTTGGCTTTTATTTTATATGTTATGTTTGTTATTGCATGCATGTGAGCCTGATACTCATCAAACCGTATATGCTAGCACGAGACTGCATTTGGTGGGAACAACGCTACTTCTGGTTGCTTTGGTTCAAATGAGACAGGTGTTTTGTGAGTGACCCCATTAGTGGTTGCATACATCTTCAATAGGTCATGACCCACATGGTTTTAGCAATAGAAACCTTCTTGTGGACCTTAGTTAGCGGAAGCAGTTGCACATGCAGGAGTGCAAGGAAGCGGCTCTCATAAAAAAGAATTATAGAAATGCTTAGGAAGCAGGTAAGTGTATGAGTCTCTAAGGAGACATAAAGCGGATAAGCGACCCTAAATGGAACTCCTGCTACTAAGTTCTAAACAGTAAAGTGGTCTGAAATAACCAAAGTTACTCAGAATTTGTCTTCCATTGGATCAGTTGCAGATCATATGAAGACTTGCCCTAGAGATGAATGAGCAACTCTTGGTTATTTGCTTTGCATTGCCCAGTGGTTGTTTCTTGGTTCTTGTCATAAACATGTATAGGAACAATATTATTCTTGATTTTTTATGCTTAATTTATTGTATTACTTATGAACATTACATGTGTTAAATTAGTAGTGTATTATTCTTTAACCTTCTGACTATTACAGCATTGGGTTTTTGCATAAATGGCCACTCACATTTTCAGATATGCAAATATTGTTGTTTTCATGTCTTTTTGTGGAATTGGCCAATTTTCAATTTTTCTGAACCAATCACCCTTGGCCACTGATTATGTAATGCACAAATTCAAGGGGTCTTGTGCGTATATTATCTAATGCACACATTTAGACTAATTGGTGTGTACCATTTAGGCTAAGTATGTTTTCTTCACATCAGAAATGACTGGTCGCACATGTTTAGGCTATTCAGTGCACATAGATAAGCAGGTAGATAACCCGTGGTACCTTAGACAAATTGGTACATTGTAAGGGTGATATGCATTTAGACTAACCAGATCAAATATTAATCAATACATGCATAAAATGTGGAATAGTACGTGCACCTTGAGGGTGCATGTTGTTTTGCTGATCGATGCAGTAATCTAGAGTGCAAAATTTGACTATTGGATGCGCATGGTTCATGTTGATAGGGCTAGGGGCAGTTTGGTCAGAAAAATTGAAAAAAGCTGATCCTGCAGAGGAAATAAAAAAATGGCCATTTTAAATTCCCTACAGCATTTTATGTTCTATAACATATTATGATCTTTGAGGGTTTTTCTTTTTCTTTTTCTTTTTTTTTTTAACCAGTAAAATTATAGTCTGGCATTTCAATTTTTGTTTTGCTTATACACACACACACACACACACATATATATATAAAGAATGCAGTTTCACCTTTGAAATCGGATATGTTTTTGTTCAGGCAATTTTGTAATGACAACAATTGCTGCTTTTTTATTGACTGCATCTTTAACTGAGGCAACTTTTATGCCTCTTCTGATATACATGTTGCTTCATTCACCTATGACTGGTGCAAAGACTAAAGGGATTTGAATTTTGGCATGTAATCATAACCAAAAAAAATATTATACCAGCGATTCAGTTTCCATTATATGAACTGTTCTTTGTGATACATTCTTATTGGGACATGTTTTGACCAATCCTTTGACACAACTTCCATCCATCTTAGGTTTTGTTTATATCTTATTGCATATGTTGCTATCAATCTACTCTACATGATGACACACGCTAAATCGAATATCTTTGCAGGTTGATATCTGATCTTGTTGTGGTCATTGTGTCTGCAACCTGTGGTGGCATTGCATTTGCTTGTCTTGGACAACCGGTCTGTCTGAATAAGTTCCTTTTTTTTTTTTTTGCTTACTATTAGCTACATTCATTGAAGAAAGTTTGTTGTATAATGATGTCTTTTGGTTTTGAAGAAATTCTAAAAACATGATACCATTATTAAATTTATGTAAGTAATTGGAAAAAAATTACATGTATTTACTTCTTTGTAACAGTTTCAGGTTATTGCAGGTTATTACTGGATATTTACTTGCAGGATCTGTTATTGGACCTGGAGGACTAAGATTTGTCAGTGAAATGGTGCAAGTAAGGTGCTTCTACTTTTTTAGAACTGTTATTAATCCAATTCTTCATGCAATGTCGTTATATATTTGAAAACTCTTGAATAATGCTAATTGCTGAACTTTACACGTTTGACAAGCACCTTTATGTTTTGTCTGGGCCATAAAAGGTGGGCTGCTGTTATCCAGTGTTGAACTATAATTCTTAGTTGTCTTTCTCTCAGAATCCATTTAAAATATATTAGACTTCTGAAAGAAAAAAGGGGAGGCAGTGGGAAAGGGAGAGGTGGCAGGATCTGTTAGGCTTGTAGTAAATGGTGCTGCCTGTAGCAAATTTTATAGTGGATTTTCTTTTTTTCCTAATTCACATAAAGGTGGACTGTAGCACCACAATTCAATCTATAGAATCGTGGTGGTGCCTAATAAAGGATCCTTAGTTTATTGTAAGTTGCTAGTGACCCCAACCTTGTTGACTATGATTATTGATGTAGATGTTGATAACCTTCTATTTTTCCCATGATTTGCCGTGCCGCCTAATACCATATTGGCACCAATACCAGTAAGGTGTCTGGTACCTGATCGATGCTTAATATGCTATCTCATATCATATCGAACCGATACTCAGTTCGTCATCTCGTATTGTACCAAATCGTGTATTAACACTATAAGAGGACAATACAGGTACGGGGTTTGATATCGGAACGGCGAACTTGATTTTTCATTAAAAAATAATTAATATATTAATATAGTTGTTTTTAAGGCATAGAAAACTTATTGCTCTACATATATGTCATTACATGCATGAGCATACTAAAGTCCTATGTTTACAATGCATACAACATTTGCTTTTGTCAGTATATAATAAACAAAAAGGACTAAAAGAACTTGATTTCTAATTTATGGTTAAAATATTATGTTTCTACTATCTCCAAAATCATCTCATGCTTTTCATGTACACACTAAGATATTTGTGTCAGTTTGCATACATGTTGATTTATTTGTATATTTGCTGCTAGTATTAACAACAAAAGCATTTGAAATAATTTTAAGCTTGATTCATTTTGTTATATATCTGTTCTGAACTATATATTACTACATGTGTATTCTGAAATGCTAGTTATATGAAACTTGAGGAATAAAAAACTCTTCACTTGTCAATCATTTTTATAATATATAATTGATGTAAATCTTAAAAAATAATTTTTTTTAGAAATTTCTGTAAAGGAACAATCTTAGTTGTGGTGGAGTAATGAGGGGTTTATTTATATAGATATATAATATAATGGATGTAAGTATGTATATACTTCTATTTGTATCTGTGTTTGTATTTTATATATGGAGCCAGGCTAGAATCAAGTTGATCGGATGTGGACTCAGGTTCGATCAGATCAAAACTCTATAGTGGGTCCTACATTCATGATCCAAGCCATTGAATGTGATCTATTATCTTAAAATTGTTTGCACACTAAAAATCATATGATTTGGAGACTTTTAGCTTATGTATCAAATAGTCAAAAATTGGACAACCTAAATAAAACTGAATTAGATGTATTTTTTTGATCACTTGATGCGTAAGCTAGAGGTCTTCAAATTATATGATTTTTTATATATAAACAGTTTTGAGCTAGTAGATCACATCCAACGGCTTGGATCATCGATATAGGACCTCTATTATCTAATTTTGACCTGACCGGATCTGAACCTAAATCCGGTCGACCTTACCCAAGTCTACCCCTTGATATATGCATACAGCTTTTGAATCTTCCTGTGCTATTGCCTTTATTTATTGGCTCTCTTTTACAGGTTGAGACAGTCGCTCAGTTTGGGGTAATTTTTCTTCTTTTTGCATTGGGCTTGGAGTTCTCTGCAGCAAAGGTGAAATTCTGTGTCCTTGTAAATGTTTTTCATAATTTTATGACAGATGCAATCTTCCCTGTTCGACAGAGCTGGATATTTGTTGTGACTATCTGGAAATGCATTTGCAGCTTCGTGTTGTTCGTGCAGTTGCTGTTCTTGGGGGTTTGCTCCAAATTTTTCTTTTCATGTGCTTATGTGGTATTACCGCTTCGGTATGTCTTGCTTCCTTGTTTGTAAGTTTTGAGATGACCTGCCTTTTTTTCTCTATATCTAAACTAGAACACCCTGCTAGATCTTCAGTCCTTTTTTCTGATATCACAGGAAGGGCTTTACTAAAACAAATATATATGTTGCGGGACAAGTCCACTTTAAATCTCAATCTTTTAATAGCAGCCATCATAACCATCCTATACTGAAACTTTTCACATTTTTGTGGGAAAAAGATGTCACTGTTATATGGACAATTTACTCATTTTCTTTACTACCTTACCGTGGTTACTTTATAGTCATAAACTACACTAAGTTCTCTTGACAAAATTAAAGTTGATTGCTTGGACTATTTACTTGTCTACCCGTACCTTGTGTTTTACATAAAAAACATAGCTATGCTATCTGAATGAAAGGTCAAGGAATCTGTCAAGTTTCTTGCACATAAAATATTTTGCATTGTTTCAGTAGTAATTTTTTATTATTTCATCAACATCTGATGAGATTTGAAGATATTAGATCATCTTTTCTAACAATATAATTCCTTGGAAGTGTTCTTGATTCTATCTGAAAAATTTTGAAATATAGGCAGTATGACCTTCATTATTGATACTATGTTTGGCTTGAGAAATACTCACATCTAGGGGTATATTGTTGTTCCCCTTGTTCCTTCTCTATTCTGATTTATATTATACTGTTTTTTTTATCTCTTTGGCAGTTATGTGGAGGTAAACCTTCAGAGGGCGTATTTGTTGGTGCATTTTTGTCAATGTCATCAACAGCTGTGGTACTACTCTAGCATTTGGTTAGAATATGATCTATATTTTTAAGTTGTGAATTTCTAATGTTGCCATAATGATAGCCACTACCAGGAAATCTTATTTATTCCAGTTCCTAAGATCAGAAGAACAATTTGCAACATATACAAAATTCTTTTTTATTTTTCCCATGAATTAAAGTGCTGTTCATGCTGTCCGGCACAATTTGACATCTGTGCCATCATCATGCCATCGCCAGGAGCGTTGCATGATAAAATGTTTCATCCTTTTCTTATGCTGTTTGTGAAATTTAAACAGAGGGTAACCACCATTTTGGAAGATAAAATAAAGAGAAGAGATGGTATTTTGAAATACAATTGAATGGATTGTGGAGTCAAGATCAACATAGTTCTATGGAAGGGTGAGAGAGGCTTGATAGAGGGGCCGCTGCTTGTGGTATCACACTGTAAAAGCCACTTATGGCTGGTAAACAAGCATTGTGTGACTTTGGGGTATCTATTGCTATCCCTTAAACAATAATGCATCATCTTAAATATGCTATGATTAAGAGATAAGTTATTGACTCAGAATTTTGATACACAAGCACGAATTAATAGGTTTCCTTCGAATCTTCTTGAATTAAAGAACTTTTGAGTGTGAAAAATTCTTATGTTGATTGTTCTCGGAATTCTTTTTAGCCATAAATCTTATTTTCCCTAGAATCAATTCCACCACTTGTTTTATTCAAGAACTGCCTTATATTATAGCTTTGATGCACCTGCATTTCTTTGTTTTGTCAGGATTTTTTTACAAATGTTGTTTCTGCTAGAGTCAAGTAATTTCATAACTAGTCAACAGACATGGCCAAGAAATAAATTCCAGTATCATAATTGTGTGAATGATTATATTACGAAATTGCTTCATAACAAATAGTCTCATTAATGTGGTTTTTCAATGCCCTTAACCCTTTTTCAGCCCCTTGCCTTAAGAAAGTTTTCAGCAAAACAATTTATATAAGATTATTGGACATAGCGAAACCTTCAAACAAAAATTATCTTCATCAAATGTTATTCTTCTGAGAAAATATACAGTTTGCATTTGTTATATTTTCCTTTACACTGCTTCACCATGTACATCTCTAGGTGTTAGTTTATAACTTGATTGTTATACTGACTTGATTGCTTAAGTTGAGACTTTAAATATTAAATATTTAATTTAATAAAGGTATTCACATCATTCGATCAGAATATGATTTAATAATCCTAGTAAAGCTGCATTATTGGTTGTCATATAATTTCCAGTTTCCTTCTACCGTTTTAATCCTTATCTGCCCTGCTCCATTTTATTTCTTGGTTTTCTTCCTACTCTATAATGGTGTAATTTTTGTCTCCATCTTATCATCCTTTTCTTTTTCAATGAAATGATACCTCCTCTCCTGTTTTTATTTTGGTCGACACAACTATTTCTCTAACCTGCAGTAAAAATTTATCTCGGAACTTTTATCTTGTGATATATATATATATATATATATATATATATATATGCTGAGAAATCCCATTTTCCCTCCTGTAAATCGGGAATGAAATGCCAATATTCACTTCTCACGCCAGGTTTTGAAATTCTTGATGGAAAGGAACAGTACTAACGCTCTTCATGGCCAAGTTACAATTGGTACTCTTATTCTCCAGGTAATGAGGTATTTCTGCCAATATCTTCTCATGACTTGATGTATAATGTATTAATGTTATCATGGCTAGATATTTCTTCAGATTCTTGACATTTTTAAAAACATGGCCTTTATTCTGGACTGCATTTTGTGTGCCTCAGGATTGTGCTGTTGGCTTGCTATTTGCATTTCTTCCAGTTCTAGGCGGAACTTCTGGTATTCTCCAAGGGGTTATATCCATGACCAAGTCGTAAGTGAAACCCCTGTTTATGTGCTACCGTTATTGTGAATGTTTTTAAATGCTAATATAAGATTTCATTGTCCTTTCCAATTGAAAAGGGTTAAGAATGCAATATGCTGATTGCATTAAAACATCTAAAGACATTCTTTAATTGAATATAACTAGCATCTTGGAAGTGTGTTCACATAGTTGAATGTATAATGGATGTGTCTTTAAAAAAATTCTTGTTAGTATTTGGGGGAGGTTGGACGAGAAAGGATGTGTGTGTGTGTGTGTGAGAGAGAGAAAGAGAGAGAGAGAAGAGGGGGGGGGGGTGTTGGTGAGATGGGAAGGAGTGGAAAGCTGGATGTGTCCCTTTGCTTGGGAGGCCATGAATGAAAAGAAAAGTGTGCTAAATTGGAGTCTGGCTACAAAGGGCAGTCCGGTTACTCTTTTAAGTCTTATCACGAAAACATTCTCTCAAACAATAAAGATATAAAATGAATTAGTTTTACGGTAGTAATTATTAGTTGATGGATTATGACCAAGTTTATATTACTCCGTTTTGTATATTTTTCTACTGGTCATTTGTTGTAATGATGAATGGGCATGTAGCCATAACCACAAGCCATAGCCAGCTAGGTTCGTCAACTTTTTTAGGGTTTGCAGTGTATGTTTAATTAAAATTTGACCACTTCATAATATCTGCCAAGTGAGAGTCCTACATTTCTTCGGGGTTGACTGGAGTTGTAATCAAATGTGGAAAAGTTATTGACCGGAAGGTGAAAATTCTTTATTTGTCACACACACACACGCGCGCGCATGCGCGCACCCAGAGAGAGAGAGAGAGGTTTGTGCAAATTGGGGTGCAACCTTCTGGAATTCACCTGGACTTTGGGAGGGTCCAAAGGCACAGGGAAGAAGACAAGGTTTGTTATATGGGCCGTGGTCATCTTGGAGTTTTAAACTTGTAGGCCAAAACGCCAAAATGTAATCCAATCTTTTCTCACCACATATGTATTTTGTAACAGATCCAAGTGTATAGCTTTGTCATCATGCGGTATTTGATCACATCATGACAAATGCATTTTAAGAAATAACGACTTTCTGCAAATTGCTTATAGTGGATGGTGGTATTTACATCAGTCGTCAGGTATCTAGCTTCAAGCTAGGAAACCGAGCATCCAGAATTTTCACTTATTATGTAGTAGCATATGCAGAATTTTTTAGTGGTAATGGATGTCTGACATGGCTGAGCTGTCTTTCGTCACTTCTGTATTAGAACACTCCTTTATTATTCCATCATTCAATACGTTCCATGTCAGATCAACTTTCCTCTTAAGCAAAAACTAAGTGCTAATGCTTACGCTAACTGAATCATCTTTGGCCCAGGTTGATCGTGCTGTTTACTTTCTTGGCAGTACTTTCCATAGTCTCCCGTAAATGCATGCCTTGGTTTCTTAAGCTAATGATAAGTCTTTCATCTCAGGTATGTTAAATTTTACCAAGTTTAAATGCCAATGTCCAGTGCTTTGCTGGCCTAACTCTGGCATGGTATGATGCATCATGTCTGATGTGCATTCTAGTTCTTGGCATGCATGGGCACACACTTGCAGGTATGCATTGTCATGCAACTGCACCATATGTCAGTCCGGACCTGGCACTTTGCATACCAAGCTATGGCCTTTGATCCTTGTCTTTAATTGAACAAGCAGGGTTGCACAAAAATGCTTTCTTATGGTACATTGAATGATATGCCATTCTGTATTAGAATTTCTGTATCTGCAATTCTAACCTGATTCTGCATGTTATTTGTGCAGACCAATGAACTTTACCAACTGGCATCGGTTGCATTCTGTTTACTTGTCGCTTGGGTTTGTGTCTTATCACTTCATAGTACCAATCATTACATGTTTCACATTACTTGTGCACAATCACTTCAAAACTGTAGCCCTTATGAAATCCTATGCATCTCCATTTAGTGAGCTTGTTGATAGAGGCACCCTTTCCGGCAGCCTCCTTTCCTGTAGCCTTTAAGGATGTCTCGTCATTAAATTCTGCAGCATCGTGTGAGTTTGAACATAAACTTTAAAGGGAAAAAAATTCTGAGAGAAATAGCAGATAGAGATTGATGTTGAAGATTGCATTTTCACAAACTTCTGCTATTCCTTGTTCTCATTTTCACTTCTTGAAAGCAATAAATCTCTGCTTCTGAAAAATCTAAAGATTTGAGAGAATTTTGAAAAACCAAAGGTTTCCATCATACGTGCTGTTCTCCATATCATTTTCCTTCTTGGGTTTTGAAAGCAAAAACAGATAACAAAAGCAGTACCAAGTAGGCCCTGCATATTCACCTGTGCCACAGAAGGTTATGTGGATCTCCATACTCTGTGGGTGATTTTAGAGTGAGGAGGGAACCCCCTTGTTGAGATAAGTTGAAGTCATTGTGTAAACTGGAAGTTGGAAAATAATATGGCACCATGCTATGAAATATGGTTGCTTTTCAAAGCTCATGATGGAAGTCTGCTGATATATTGACTTGAAGAGCATGACTAGGTGAACCTTTATTCAGAATTTTATCACTCAAGACACTTCAAAGTTGGTGAAGAGACCTTGAGTAGAGGGTGGGAGAATTAACACTCCAAGACTTGAGAAATAAGAGCTGAATTGAAGTAATGATGCATTGAGCTTCCATTAGTAGGCAATAACACAATATATACTGTTCCATATGGCCAGGCATATAGTTACAGCAGGCCACAGCTTCACATATTTAACACTCTCTTTAAGGCATGACTGCTCGGTGCATGTACAAACACAATAATCATAGATTGTTAGATTAACACAACTTTTTATGGTTTGCATTGGTCAAATTAGTTTGTGACATAGACTCCTTCAGCCCTTTTTGGTTAAGTCCTGCCAGATCTGGCAGAATAGCCTGGAGAGAGGGAAGGAAGTGACAGAGTGTGAGAGTGGGAGGGAGAGCACAGGGAGGCTGCAGGTCCCAATCCCTGTAGGAAAGGGGAAAACAATCTCGAGAGGTCTTTTTTCTTCTCTTGGAGATTTGTTCCCACAACCCCCCGTGTGCACTCTCTCTCCCTCTCTGCTATGTTACGTTCTCTCAAGATGTCTTTTTTCTTCTCTTGGAGATTGGAATCCATGACCACGTTCTCTCTCTCTCTCTTTCTCTCTACTCCTTTACCTTCCATCTGTGCACTGCTCTTCCTCCACCTATCATTTTGGATCCAGCAGGATGCTGCCAAACAGCTCTTGATGATATTTCCGTTTCTTGTTTTCCTTCAAGAATCAAGATATAGGAAATAAGGAATAATTAATTTTTCTCAGAATTTGTAGGCAGAACAACTTAATTTCTTTCAACTAGCAATTTCTTGCAACTAGCATGTCTGTCCATCTGGTAATTCTCATATCTCAACAGTTGTCTTATTTACAAATCTATTCCCTTCTCAGTGTAGCGACAAGTTGGGATTAAGTCTTGAATTGGGTTCATTTGCGGCGGGAGTGATGATATCGACAACTGATCTTTCACACCATACCCTTGAACAAGTAAGGTTATATGCCATGAGTTTCCGCTTGACTGTTGCAGATAACCCAGAAAATGATATCGACTCACCTGTAATTTATGTGCACTGTTTATTTACCGGACCCTTCTTTTCAATGCATTGATGATAGGATTGCTTGACAAAATACTGTTTTTCTGCCATGCCGATAGTTAATAGTATTGCAATGCTTGCACTGAAAACATTAGATGTAACTCTCTCTCTCTCTTTCCCCTGCCCTCTCCTTCCCCCTTCCATGCCTGGACTCAGTATCTTTCAATCGCATCACGTAAATTAAATTATTCTGACTGCCTGCATGAGTTTAAAAACTTTATCCATTATGCTGCTTTTTTGTCCTGAGCATAGCTCATGGTTTCAAATTTTTTAACTACATGATTCTTCAAGCTGCTGAAGGCATGACACCATGAAGTTCCTCAGGTTAATCCTGATCTAAGGCATGACACCATGAGTCATCAGCATTCTGGTTTAATCCTCATCTAAGGCTTGATAAGGATTTAAACTTTGCAGTACGGACCTACAGTGGTCATGGGCTGGTGTGTAAAGGTACATGATGTTGTGGGGTTCGTGCACCCTCATAGCTATGAGCAGCAAAAAGGATTTTTCTTTTTTCAGAAAAATGTGGTAGGGGGTCAGTATGGCATTGATGCACATGAATATGGGATGCTACACCTTGATAGAACTCGATACAAGGCAATTCAGGTCATACTTGCTGAAATGGGGGCTTACGGGTTTTAAATTGCTCAGCTTGAGTAGCTATGGATTTGTAAAAATAAGAGGAAACTCAAGCTCAGCTGGATGCCAGGTTCACTTAACCTTATGCAGTTAGGAAAAGTGCCACACTTCAACATTAATATCTGAGCGTAGCTCAGGCTTGAGTTCCCCTGGAGTATAACCAGCCAAACCAGAGCAACACAACCTTGCTCAGCAATAGCCCCATACTTGGTGGCACAAGGAGTATTAACATTGACCTTGGTGGTGAGAAATCTAATTGTATTTTATGTAACCATCCCACATGAGTGCCTGCAGCCTGGTGCTAAATAAAGAATCAATTAGAATTACATTCTAATACTACTAGAAGAGCTGATACCTAGTGTCTCCATTAGCTTTTAATGCATTGATAACGTGAAACCTCATGAGACTCTTACAATTGAAGCCAGTATGATGTAAATAACTTGTTGAGGGACGGTGATGACTGAAATCTAGTGAGTTATACGCTTTAGATTGTAACACCCCTACATGGGAAATTGGCAGTGAGAAACCATATCAGTTCCAAGTGTAACTTAAACAGCCCATGGTTTAGGGGGACAGTCGGTAACACCGTAACACTGCAAATACCAAGAACACCAGGCAAAGACTAATTATTTTCAATGGAAGGAAATTGGTACCTATTCAGTGTGTCTCTTTTTCATCTCTAGGACTATGGTGCCAAGAAGAATCAAACCAAAGTTAAGACCATTGTGGGACCAGTTTATTCTAGCTTTATGTTGGATCATTTGAAAAGAAAGGAACTCAAGGGTTTTTGTCTACGCGGTACTTTGATATGCACTTCATTATCTTTAGGTACTGGTCAGTGTTCTGCTCAGCAGCAAGGACAGACCTCTCTCTCTCTCTAGTTGATAGAAGTTGTCTTCAACTCTCTTTTCACTTTGATTCGTCCTGGTTTTCTTCTTTTCTTATCTCTTCTCTTTGTTCGAATCACTTACTTTTTTCCTTTTCTGTTTTGTCTCTTTTTGCCTCATCTCTGTAATTAACGTTTCAATTTTGGTTTAACAAATGGGTGGCTTTGCCCTCCCTTTCCCTCCCGAGAAAAAAAAGTAAACATAAAAATAAAAACAAAAGTTCTCTTTCTCTTAATATGCAGTGCAAGTTGGGAATAAAAAGTGGCTGTTGAGGATGCATATTTGGATTTTCCCTCCTTAGAGGAAGCTTGTTCTGTAATTTCCTGTTAAATTATTTATGTACACTTCTGATAAATCTGCTATTACCTTTTATATATTGAATTGAAGCGAAAGTTGGAGAAACTTGGCCTTTGTTAGATATAACAACTTATAATATGTTTTCTTATTTTTGAATTCTTCTTTCTGCAGATTGAACCCATTCGCAACTTCTTTGCTGCTCTTTTTCTTGCCAGCATTGGGATGCTAATTCATGTCCATTTCCTCTGGAATCATGTGGATATTTTGCTAGCAGCTGTGATTTTGGTGATCATCATAAAAACCATAGTCGTTGCTACAGTTGTCAAGGGATTTGGCTACACAAACAAGACATCGCTTCTTGTAATAATGGACTTCCATTTTCCTATTACTTATATCTTTAAGATATTTCATAATAATACTAGTGAACTTTAACTTTGTTATGCCTGTAGGTTGGCATGTCTCTGGCGCAGATTGGAGAATTTGCTTTTGTTCTTCTAAGTCGTGCTTCAAATCTTCACCTGATCGAGGTTGTTGCTGATGTATACAGTGTTCTCTTTTTATAGGAGAATGATGCATCCATATTAAGAATATCTATACTTTTTTGTGTGCATAAACAATGTCACATGTAATGCAATCAGTTCTGATCATATGCTGAAGTAACTTGACAGTAAAGGGTAATATGATGAAATTCATATACATGCTAATCCCTGGAAAAGGCCTTCGGTAGCTAGTGGACTTGGAACATTGTTTTGCATGTAGAAGGCCCACAAAATTTTTCTAAACCTGATTGCAGATGCAGTGCTTAAGGGCACACCATTTAGCAGAACTGAACCGTACAGGAATGACCACTGCACCCCTTCCATCCTTCACCTTCATGCTCTCCTTGTTGCCAGGATGCCTCGGACCCTTCCCTAGCCTATAGAGCATGTGGCTGTGTAACATCATTTGTGTTAATATATATTTTTAATGATGGTCTTAAGCTCATCTTTTGGCATCTTGTACAACAAAAGCCATTTAACTAATAGTTTGATTGCTTTTTACAGAGTAAATTGTATTTGCTGCTTCTGGGAACAACAGCTTTAAGTCTGGTATATTTTCATATCTTGTATCGTCTATCTTGTATTATATTTTTGCTATTAGAGGCTTTAACATGTTAAAACTTCAAGGGGGTAAGACTGGTAACGATGGCATGCTATATAGTCTTTTGTACAGGTTGTTGACATCTAACCTCCACTAGACTGCCCATCTATCTACTACATTTTTGAAGAAGCATTAATTCTTGAAGATCTTTCTCTTTTCCGCTTTTTTTTGTCATAATTGTTGCTCCAGTCATAGATGAGGTAATTATGCAGGTTACAACTCCATTGCTCTTCAAGCTTATTCCAGCAGTCATTCATCTTGGAGTTCTGCTACGATGGTTCTCACCTGATAACAGTCAAAGTGAGGTAAGTCTTCATAGTTAAAACTATTTATTTGTCACACTTATTTTAGATGTGAGAGGTAAATAATTTCTTTTTCATATTGAATATAGAATGGGGAGATAAAAATGTTTTGTTGCATGATTTTTATATCCAGATGGGATTTAAAGGTGAAAGCATTCGTGCAGACAGTGGCAAGCGCATTACATTGCTGGTCCAAGGCTCTCACGATTCATGAAATGTGTTCAAAAAGCCAGTGAAACAATGTGAAATACCTGGTTTACCCGATGGGCTTCTTAATACTTTTGGATGACAATTATCCACGCAAGCAAAGGAGATTTGATTGATGACTTGTTCTTGTGGAAGAAAAGTGCCTCATTTTTGTCTTCCTTTCACATCTCAGTCCAAAATGGCTGTTGCACTTCCCAAAGAAAGAATCTGAATGGCAGGAAGATTGCCAGGCATTGAACCTTTGTGCTTGATGGGATGATATTTTGCTACCACCGTCATGCCAGATTATGTGTAAAGTAGTTTTTTGCTTTGTAATCTACCTTTTATTCTTTTTCAGGATTGCTCATAGTTGGAACTGGCACCCGACTTTAAAAAATATGTAGAATATGGCAATTGATATTATTCATTTCAAACTGATCCCAAGCATTTTCTTTACCTCATTTTCTCTTACCGCAATTTAGTTTGGGGACGCGGTAGCTGCATGAACGATGCTATGCGTTCCAACCGTGGTACTTCCAAAGGAAAAATACTTCTTGCTATGTGGCGTGAGTGGGTCGGTGCAATTCACAGGTTCAGCTGGGCGTTGTGGGTTACTCTTTCCCTTGTTCCTGCGTGTCATTACATTCTCACTCCCCCTCTCTCTATGGTCTAGGTTGGTTTCTCGTTTATCGGGAAAAAAAATGTTTTATGTTTCTCTGTTTAATTAGCCACTTGTTTGGGCAATCATTGTTGCTTGTGGATGGCGGTGAACTAGGGGAGGGAAGGTTGATCCGAAATCAAGGATTTGGTGCAATATGGTGGTAGGTGAGTTGATGAACTGCTGCAATTCCCTAATGAAGTTGGACCGGCAGGAGAGCTGTAGCGGCTGGAACCCCCAGTATGTTTGCACTCTTGTCGCGAAGTCAAAAGCCTGTCCGGGTTTCAACGAAGGGACAGCTTGGGACCAGGTGGCATGCCAATATTGGCAGCAAATGCTGCTTCCTACCTTATCCCACCACGGTAAGGGAATGCTTCTTCCTTCGCTTTATGTATTCAAACTGACCTCGGGTTCTGCAGGAGAGGCTCTCTCGAGGCTGGACTGTACGCCTGAACATATGACCTTTAAATAGTCTTCGGATAAGTAGACGTTCAAGTTGCATTTCATCAACCAAACTTAGAGAGTAGAACGGGAGCATATTTTATCATCGAACACCGCTGCTGGATATGAAAATAAATCCTGGACTGTCCCTCACAGGCATTTTTGCGGGATTCCGGCACATGAAAAGAAGTGAAGCTCTGTAATCATAGGTCCAAACGTTTTGCCACTGGGCTTCCATCGAGCATAGCACAACAGTCCACTTCGATCCACACATTTTTCCGTTCGCTTTGGATGGGGACACGAAATCAACCATCCAAAAAAAAAAAAAAAAAGGGCAAGGGAAAACGAAGGCTATAGTCCGAAAGGAGAACAAGGATATTGATGAGCTGTAATGTTCGATGTTGCTTACTTTGATCTAAATCCATAGGAAAATAATATGTGGGTATAGAATCCATCAAGTGGTATCGACCATTACAACATCATGTGCTTTTTGGCACCTCATTTGATTGGTACTTTGTCATGTAGCAAGACATGGTTGTTCACCTGTCACCATCCTCCAAAAGTGCCCGACCCTGATGTCTCATGCACAGAGAGCGGCCTTTCATCATTTGGAACACTAGGCTTCATATTTATAACATAATCATTTAACATCTTATTTAATACCTCCGATTTAATTTGCAATCTTTGCCCTGACAAATTTTTAAAGAAAGAATCCACCAAAATACTGTGGATATGTAGCTGATATAATATGGATGCGATAGCATTAAATGAACGATATATTTTGCAGTACATAAGCTTTAAATATCACTTGATTTACACTGTATTAGAATTTAATACAATGTGATTTGCAATCAACTTCGTGTAGAAGTTTCTGATTTAGATGTGAGGTTGTCAGGATTATGGTGGATTTGAAATGTCTACTTTCGCAGAAAAGAAACTAGGACAGAATTGAACAAGAAAATAAGAACCAGACAGGTACGTCCATAAATGGCCAATCAATAAAGAGTGGTCCCAAGGTCTCCAACCAAGCAACAATAAGCGAATATTGGAGCCGACATTGGCGACATTATTCTCCTTCGTGAAATTACTTGTGGTGGGCTCTCTCTCCTTCATCCTCCATATACGTGGTAGCAGTCAAAACAATCGGATGAATGAGATGTAATGGCCAGCCTGTCTCGTTTTACTCGATGTATTCCACGTTTCCTCGATCACCAAAACTTTCAATACCCCTCCCTAAAATACCTTGACAAAACTCCACTATTTCCATCAATATCATTTTTATGAATTTATTCCTTATCTATCCTTTTCCTGAAATTTGACTTTGGATTCTTGTTTGCGACTTTGCGCTGCTTAATCTAAAATATGTTAAGAAAATTCGATTGCATATATCTTTCAAGATCACATCATCGCATCATCACCAATCTTATTCTTTAGTGATACAGATAAGATTTGCCTCATATTTTATACAATCATCAGTATGGAAAGTACAAAATTTTTGGAGATATGGCAAGCACCATGAGAAGGGTTTGGAAGAAGTGGAAGAAAGAATGGTGCTGGCCTGGTAAAGTTTCATGGTGACATTTTTGAGACGACACGAGTGTTTTAAGTGAGCTCCATGGACCTTGCCTGCTTTTCTTCCAGAGAGATGGGTGGTTGAGAAAAGGATGCCAAATAATTTGTATGGAAGTTGCCCCAAGGAACATTTTTTTGAGAACCAGAGGCGAAGAAGAATAAATGGAAAAGAAGGGATCGGTTGTTCTGATAGCACTTTTCTATGCTGAAGATCTGACACTATAGAAATGGTTGAAAACAACCACCGACTTTGGAGTACCCTGGGGATGCCACCACCAGGCTTTCGACCTTGGATCTCTCCCACTGGGAGAGGGACATCAACTATCTGAACTTTTATTAATTTCTTAGTAGATTATCATCCCTGTCGGTCACCATATATTGCTTTATATACCTGCTGACATTTTTATCAGTTTGCAAACCAATTCCACTGTGAGGATTTGGATAAGCTTTTTGATTGTGCCATGCCATCAAGGAAAGGGATCCCACATGAGAAAAAAGGCACCTAATTGTCATGATAGGCTAAAGGAAACAGGTCTTATGGTAAGTTAAAATACTCACTATGCACTCATGTAAATTAGACTGTTCAACAATGATCAAAGTCACTTTTGTGTGAAGAAAAAATCATATTTGCAAATGACTTCTATTAATTTGAGGAAAATGGAAGTGATGCAAAAGATTAGCATGAGGGAAGTTACAGGCTTGTTAGCTGCATAACCTACTCTTGGACAGAGCAAGAAAAGCCACCAAATCATTTGTTTGGGACCCACGAGGCTTCATTGCTTCGAGATGCTAGAGGAGAGATGAGAGAAAAAGGAACCAACTTTAAGCAAGTATTGCATTCGAATGTAGAAAAAGCGCAATCATGAAAGCAATTTGTCCTAAATTGGCACCTTCATACGGCAGAAATCATGAAGTTAATTTGGTATGCAGATCCACCTAATTGATCCCATGTGAGGAGCGGTGGGAACAAGGTGAAGAAGTCAAGGATAACCGGGAGCGGGGTGAGATGTCAAGGATAATAGATTGCTTCTCATTTTCCACCATTGTTTGTCTCAACAATATGAGGTCACCATTTCCCTTTTGACAACTTTGTGAGATGCAGAGCTTCCCATGATCCTATCATAATTAATCAAAGCATTACAAAAGTCTAACTCAAATACGTAGCGAAAGCCTTGAATGTCTAATATACGATCATACACATATATAGAACAACATTAATATTACGAAACATAGAATTTTCCTCATGTGATCTTCCTTCTACTGTATGAGCCTTGAGCAAACCTGTTGAACTCCAAATATTGATCTGTTCCAATGTCTTCCAGCCACTTCGGTAACGCTAATCGACCCAATGAAGATAGTTTGGAGATGAGTAATTTTAATCCAAGGGCCTTGCTGAGGAAATGCTGAGCTCTAAATTCAGTGGTGAGAGGTGAACATGAGGCTTTGGCTGTGATAATGGACAAAAAGATGACTTAGGCATCAGAGTGAGGGAAGAAGGCAACTGGGCTTCTTGTTCTGAAGAGTTCAGATCAACTGCAATGATCTCAGAAGCTTCATAATCTGTTGTCTTCAGAGACAAAGTAGGAATATGCAATTCATTTGAGCTGCAAGGCTCTTTGAACTTCGAAGAATCAGTGACTTGATCTGCCCGATCACAACTTGCAACCTGAAAAAGAATTGATGAGACTGAAATTTGATCATCTTTCTGAGAAAGGTGGTGAGTGGGGAAGAGATGATACTTACCACATCGAAGAGGCTAGATCGGCGCTTCTTCTTGCTGAGGCTGGTCTGCCGTAGAAAATATTTCTGAGCATGACTGGCCACTTGAGTGGGGGTCCTTGTGGTCACAAACTTCCGCGAGATGCCTCGCCAATCTCCCTTTCCAAGTTTCTCAAGACCGATTAGAAATGACCTATGCTCTTCCTCAGTCCATGGAACTCCTAAGAACCAGAAGACCAATTAAATCTTCCAAATTGTAAATATGATAGGATATCATAAGAAAATCAGCAGTCAGAGCTGAAAAGAGAAGTACAAGTTAAAAGTGCTAATAAGAATGTTGTGAAAAGTAACAAAAAAAAAAAAAAAGACAATGTTTTGATTTGTAGAGACACTAGATCATCCATATGAAGATATATGAGTGATAAAAATGGAACACAAATAAGATATGAATTTCTGCAAACAATTCTGAAGAACAGAAAATTATATGTCAGTTGCACAAGTATGATAATAGCTATATCTTAAATCTAGGAAAGGTATGAATCTATGAGAGATGTTTCCGGAACAAAATGCCAGCTACATAAGGATGACAGAGAGACCCCAAGCACAGTAGAAGAAGAAAGGACCTGGAAAAAAAATAACCTCAATTTTGCCTTGGGAAAATCAAAAAAGAAAACAAAATAAGGGCAATCAGAAATATAAATTATGGGTGCAATACATATAGATGTGGCTTAGATGAAAAGATACACACAATTCAAACATATAGCTAAAATAAGATTCTCTCCCCCATAAATCATGATACTGCTGAATTTTTATTAGATCCTTAGTTCCCAAGGGGAAATAAATAAAGGGAAAAAAATCCTCAAGCAAAGGAAAGAAGGAAAGAAAAAAGAGTCTCTCACCCTTTTTCCTTTCTGGCGTTCTGCCAAGGAGACCATCAGAAAGATAACCATTAGAAAACTTCTCAGTGGTTTCATCAATAGAAACAAGGGAAGAAGAAGATGATGTTGAAGAGCAAGGGGATGAAGAAGCAAGATAGGATGAGGAGGCCAAGCATTCCATGCTAAAGCTCTTCTTCATAGGGAAAGCTACATGAAGCTGCACCCCAAACAGCCTCAGTCCACCATTACTGACCACACCTCTTGGGCTGCTGCAGGTCCTTGAGTTGTGCCCATTGTTCCCACAATGAGAGCACTTCCTTCCCATCTTTGAGCTCTGCAAATCCAGAGACACCCAAACACTTGAAGAGAGTCTTTAATAATATTGTTGGGTCATAGGTAGGATGAGGATTAATAAGGCCAGCCAAGAACAAAGGAGGAATGGGTGGACCGGTTTTATTTGTACATACACTTCATGGGTTGTGTCACCAAAGATGACACATCTGACACCGCTTACATTCGTGCGACTGCTTTTTTTAATGCATGTTGGTATACACATGTAGACCTAGGCATGCACATATGGGTGCAAGTACCTTAAACTCATGTATACTACTACTTTTTAATCCTTTTTTTTTTCCTTCCTCTTCCTTCTAAATCTAGGAATCGCTGAGTTGGTGGCATAGTTGAATCTAATAATCAGAAGTCAATTCCATCGAGCTCTTGTCAAGTAAGCACAATTAAATTAGCCGTCCCTTTTGCTGAGGAAAGAATCTTTTTATAGATATAACATTGGAATCCTTCATATTAGATGCTTGCACTCGTTTGTAGAGAGAGAGAGGGAGAGAGAGAATTGCGGATGGTTGGATGAAGACAAGATCCAACAATGGTTTGAAGGTCGAGTAGCTGGAATTAATAATGGTATGGAAAGAGGGATTTGAATTTTGGATGCTAGTGAGGCACTTCTTTACCTATTTTGCCAAATACATCCATTACTTTTGGATTCCTTCATAATTATATCGATACATCCCATAGGCAGCAAGAGTATCTGATAGAGAAATCCTGAATAGAATGGCCAAGAGAGTATATCATCTGCCCATGGACTTTCCAATTGCTTTTCTTGATCCCACGTACGCCCTAGTTGGGAGTACAAACGTATACAGCTACTTGTACTAGAAAATTCTCCCACTTCCATATTCTCATCGCATGTTCATATATGCAAGAACCTTTCTTTCTAAGATAAAAAGTTTAAAAATGCTGCTGAGGAAGTGCTTGGTTTTGTTCGCTAGCTTTATCAAGTGCTACATTATAATAATGCCTTGAGCTGGGATTTTATTTTCGTGTCATTGCTTTTTAATGCGACTGAATCACTACTCTTTAATGTGTTATCTTCTTTGGATACCAACTCAAATGCTCCTCTACTTTCCACTCCAATAGGTAATACAATAACACAAATTGCCAAGTGCAAATCACCCCTTGATGGTGACCAACTTGGGAAGATAAAATCGCCACCAAACTGCTTATCTAGATAAAAACCACTGTTTAAACTCGAAATCAAAGAGCAGAACAATTAGAAGGCCACATCCCATCATATGGTAGATCAGGGAATCCAATACAAGGTGATCAAATATGGAGCCTTGTAGATACTACCATCTTAATTCCTGTTGTCTTCTCACCTGATCTTGATAATTAACTTCGTCTGATGGCTTTGCTTCTTCCACAGGTCGCGTGCCACCTGTTATAGGGCTGTATCTCCCCGATCATGGGCCACGGAACTCATGCTTAGTGTTATGAGTCGAGCTTTGGTGCCCATCCCAAAGACATGGATGAACTCTAGTCATAGCCGATCTATGTATCGACTGTCGACCCTCACATCAGCCGCTGAAACGTAGATGGATCTCCGACTTTTCACCAGCATCTTTGTCTATAAGCCATAGACTCTCATTTGAGTTATTGATCCTAGCGTTAGTTGAACCCATCTTCAGGCACATCAGATTGTCAACCTACATGCCTAACATCTCACTCTCCGGATATCGAACACCAATTCAGAAAGGGTTCCGACCCAAACGTTGTCTCCAACCAAGAGATCTATGGCCGATTTTTATCTCCAATAGTACACTTGACAAGATTTCAAGCCACATCCCCTCCGATCCATGTCGGTCATCATATTTAGAAAGGTTGACAAGAGACCCTCATACAGTCTCATCAAATCATATCACTCAACATTAAATCACACCACTCCTGGGGATGGCTAGCTGCGTCCTAGATAAAATCCCATCAAATCACACATTCCTAAGAATAACTGGCTACGCACCAGATAAAATAACATCAACCACCAAAAATCAGGTCGGACACCTTGGAATTATGCACCCAAAGAAGTGGAGATAGTCTTCCACAACTTTTCTCTCTTATGGCTCCCATCTCTATAAATAGAAACAGTTAGGGGACTCTCAAGATATGCAACTTTCTTGCATACTTCTTTTTATTTGTTCTAAATTTCTAACTTAAATATTGAAGAATCTCCATCATAATCAGATTTGATCAGGATCTTATTTTACAAATCTGATCACGATCGACTTCCATCGGGCACCACCATGCTCTGGCAACTTCGGGCTGAGTTGCGAATCTACCATAGCGCATCACATGGCTTTCTTTTAACTTTAGTGGCAAGGAAGCGCATCATTTCAGATCCACAGTAGACGAAAAGTGGAAGAAGGTTTTGGTCGGTTGCAAAGGCTCCAAAATAGTACGGTCCAACATCTCCAGAAGAAGATATCCGTGGTGCTAACGAGGTAACTTTCAACATAACTTTTAATACAAATATATGGATGGCCGTGTCCATTCCTAGAGCATTTTGGATGGCAAATGGTTTAAGCCCAAGATATGCTTTGCCTTCGGCACGTGCCGACGCTCTGCACTGGAGTACACATCCTTAAAAAAGGACTGGAATTGGCCCATAGGTCTCATAGCCCTTTTGGATTTTATGTACAGGCGAGAGATACGCAGGATGGTTGCATGGGCTACCAATATTAGGTGTTAAAATCTCATGTTTTGATATATGAGATATTATTCACTCTGATTTATAAGCCTTATGATTTTGTTCATCAAAATTATAATCCAAAAAATACTTCATATAGGAAGAATGATTTCTTCTTATATAAGTCAGAGTTTCCATTCACTCACAATAATATGGGACTAATGGTACCCTTCTTCCTTATTATCATCAGTTATGATAAATGAAATTTTTTATGCATAAATATAATCAGATATTTTTAGCCATTAAATTATTTTTTCGGATCATGAAATAATTTTTCAAAAATACTAAGGCATGAAGTAATATTTATGTCATAGTGCATCATGGGCCATCTAATAGCAAGAACCTATATTTCTAATCATGATCGACAGTGACTAAAATGACTGAAACTATTGATGCGACAACTTCATTTCCATAAAGAATGGTTGACAAGCTGCCCCATCTTTTACATTTTATGTTAAGCAACAGGGACTGAAACTCTCTAGGACTTTCTTGTACATCAATTGGTCATAAAATGGATGACGGGTAATTTGATCGAAACATAGAAATTGCCAAAATTGGCAAGATATGTGGTATGTGGTTTAAGATCTGTTGAGCATATCCAGTGTTGCAGATTCCAAATTAAGAATGCCCGCCATGTATTGCTCTGCACCACGGATTGGTCCTTAAACGAAACAACATCCACCAAATTCTTCAGATTCTAACAAGTTGACATTCTCTTACAGTCGCTGAGCTTCAGCTTTTAAGCCACTAGGTCCTCGAGATTTGTATTCCAGCACCAGCCTCTCGTCCCAGGGGTGAAAGCATCATTATACTTTGGAACCTTGATGCAATATTCTTATCGAGAATCCAGTTCAGATAATTTATGTCAACTCATTCTTTTAATTAGAACCCACGTTTAGCACAATGCATTGGACAAGGCATTATTTAACCCATAAGATGGACCTATAATACTTTATTCTCATTAAGTAATTGCACCGCGTCAAATCACACAATGTTACAATGCCGCTCGGTGAAAGCAATTGCCATAAACTTGATTGAATAATTATGTCCATACCAACTTTAAACATTAACCTAACAAAGCAGTCGAGCAATCACATCATGCAGTGCATAGTTAATTAATTCCATCTGCATTGGTATAATTAAGTTAATTTATATGGATATGGACTGACTGTTTCATTTGCTGCATGACAAGGACATCTCCTCTAACAAACCCTCATATATTTTTTAGAGAAGCTTTGCTTGAGAAACAAATTAAGTCGATTTGTTTATGATTATAGAAAGTATTATTGAAGGATCACATCATGATCACCTGACCGGTGTTGATGGGGAGCATCACCACATGGGTCACACTCAGCTTTCCAACACCTCAACCACTCAAATCTCGTTGGCTTCCCATTCTGGGTGATGAAGACAAAACCAAACACATGCTGCGTATAGTATACCCTATAAGATGGATCACCAACCGTCCCTTATTATTAAATGGATACAAGTCAAGTTGCTGTACGGTAGCATTGGATTCTTCTTCCTTCATTATCAACTAAACATGGAGGAAACATTTATGGGCCAAGCGGAAACACGGAATGGCTCCGAGTTTTGAATGTATGAGTGGAAGTATCCAAGAGCAGAAAATAAAAATACGGCTCCGATGCAACAATTGGAGGGAGTATATGGGTAGTTGGATATTATTTAGTTGTTGCTACAAAGAGATGCATCGTGATGAGACTCAGTCACGACGTAAAACTACAAAAGCAAGTCATAAATTAAGAAATGGTGGCAGAAAAATTATAATGATGACTGCAGACTGATGTTTTGATAGAAGTTCAGCCAATTTGCTTATATAATGTTGCCCTTCAATAATTAGCGTACTCTCATGTAAACCATGTCACGTTAAGACAAAAAATTCATTCATACTTAGGCGGTACTTCTTTGGTGACAAAAGGGGAATTAAAGAAATGAATGGGTGAGGAATTTAGTGTCACATCCCAAATCCACCATCTGGTCGATCACATGATTCCTTAAACAATATCCTAAAGATCATCTATAAAATATATAAAATCTTCAATAAAATTAAAATTTATTTAAAATAATTAAATATCTAAATATATCAACTAAATAACTCCTCACGATAAATAAGTAGCTTATTCAATTACAATTATTCAAATATCTATGGTATCAAAAAATTAAATTAACTAATGATCTAATAATTCTGAAACTCAGATTACTCTCATCCAACCCATCCAACTAAACATCTTATGTCTCTGAAAAAAATACAACATAATGTATAAGCTTGCCAGCACAATAAGAATTTCCACACATCAATATCAATATAATAATAGTGAGAAATTAACAATGACTGTTACTCATATAAATCACATACTAAAAGATATCATGATTCATAAAATATGTATAACAAATATATCCTTTGATAAAATTGATCACATCATACAAATTTTCTCAGCCAACATACATTGGATTCACTCGTATCAAGATGCTCAGCTTTAGACTACCATAGCCATGTTTGAAGCCCATGGATGAGGCAACAAAAATAGCTGATCCTGTAGACTACCATAATCATTCGTGCAAAGAATAACAAAGTAGCTAGTCCTATAGACTACCATAGTCATGTTTCAAGTCCGTGGATAGATAATACAAGTAGTTAGCCCAAGAAACCACAAGTGTTCAACTCTGAACTACCACAACTCTGTTTCAAGCCCATGGATAGGCGGCACTAAAATAAAGTGACTAGTTCAAAGGACCACAAGTGCTCGATCCTAAACTACTACAACCATGTATCAAGTCCATGGGTAGGCAGTAGTAAAATAGCTAGTCCAGAGCACTGTAACCCCACATATAGTCACATAACTTAATAACAAGCTGGTCAGGTGTTGTAATTCAAAAATTATATTCTTTTGCAAAAATAGATATACATGATTTTCAAAAATCCATCCATTTCATGATCAATCACACATTATATATAACATCATACTAAATTATATATATACTTAACAATAAGCATGTAGCAAGTAACGATAAAAAACCACATAAATTAAAATCATTGAGACATAAAATAAATTTTATATAAATAGGTGAACAATATCTAGAAATTTTTACCTCTATAATCGTCACACCAAACTCACTAAACTTATAATCTAAGTATCAAAAATCCTGCTCGATATCTTCTCATCTAAGAAATTGTTCTCCTAGAGATACAAAATTAATATTAACATAAAATTCATGGTGTAACAATTATCTATCTAAAGCTTTCCATCAAGATTCGCTAAGACTCATCAACCCATCCTCCATATCTTTTTTTTTTCCACAGACCTCTTGATCTATCTAAAAATAAAATAACAAGCAACATACTAAGAAAGATAGAGAAAGGATGGAAAAAAGAGAAGAACTCTCTTCTTCCTCTCTTCTTCTTGGAAACAAGGGCATCCTCCTTTCCCTCTTCTCTCCCAAATACGGCCATTGAAAGTTTGAGGCTAGTGACCCAACGGCCCTCAAGGCAACAAGGAGAGATCTCGCCAACGACCACGACCTGCAAGACAAAACCAAACCCACCTAAGGAGAGCTCAAAATAGGAGAGCCATGTTCCAACCCTCAAATCGATGGCTCCTCGTTGTAAACTGCATGATAGTGACTGCTGGCAATGAAAAAACAAAAGAGAAAAAAAAAAAGAGGAGCAACTATCTTGGTCCGATGGCTTTGACGGGAGGAAAATCCAGTGATCTTTCCGACTAAACACAACGAAGATTCAAAGGAGAAGTTTGAGAGATTGGTGGTGATTTCTTAAGAGATCAGGGATAGAATCTAAAAGAACGGCGGGGGTCAGAGATTCTCTAAGTTTACAAATCAAATTTGGCTTGGATTAGATCTCCCTCCTCTATCCTACCAATTTCATCGGACACAAAAGAGAAGGAAGACCAATCGGGAGTCCCCTTCCCTCCGCCAGCTCATGTGCCAAGCACATATATTTTGATGGAGGTGGGCCTATTATTTAGGCTAGGTCCAACACAAGTTTGAGTTATCACATTTAGTGAGGTTCGAGTGCTAAGAGAAACAACCATGAGTGGAACCTTTCTACAACCATTAAACTTGGAACATGCATTTGATGGAACTATCCGGGTTCACAGAATGAAACTTCTATCAACTTTACAAGTTTCTAATCCCATAGTTCTAGGGATTTCATTTGAAGTACGAAATGTCCAAACAACCACACCCTTATGTTCCAAACTCTTAGGGCATATACTCAAATTCCATTACACTTTTAAGTCTGATTCTACTTCTAATTCTGATTCCAGTTACAAACCAAACACATCAAAGAATATAGCCATTCCGATTCCATTCGGATTTCGATTCCTGTCATAAATAAAATCCACCCTTGATTGATTGATAAGAATTAACAACAAACTTGATTTTGTAATTCATGCATTCTTTTGGGGGACAACTATTGGATGTCCTAGAAAATCATCATGATATTCTATGATTTGTGATATTACTGATCATAATTCCGTGATGTAAAATGTCTAGTTGTATTATGAAATTACAAACATTTAAAACTAATTAAATATTTCTATTTTGACTAGAAAGTTTCAAAAACATGGTTTTCTTTTCTTATCCTCAAACAGTTCCAATTTTAAGTTCTCTCTATCCGACAACCAAACACCTCCTAGAAATACAAGCATGTTCTCCTAGGAAAGGATACAACAGTCTTTATTTGAGTACAAATATCGCTAAAGCCACCAGTTACCCCTAACATGCTGTTATCTGGGTCAAGCAGCCTCTTTCCAAAATTGTGCACCCAAGTCCATATGTTAGAAAACCATATTTACTTTTAGGCCTTTCAAAGGTTGCTGGGTGTTGTGTAACAACTCATCCTTCGTTGGTGGCTTTAATGTAAGACAGCATAATACGACTAAAAGATGTATTCCAACTACGCAATGAAACAATTATCCACATCAAATTGCCGCCACCTACCTAAATATAATGACAATTAGCACTTTGCACTGATGCAAGATCTCCATATATCAACACATGCTGGCCTAACACCTACCTACCTGATGTTCCAGAAAGAAATGAGAGGGTAGACTGCCAAAGCCTATTGCCACAGTACCACATTTTTTTGCACACACCAGCAATGGTTCAAATAAAAAGCAGCGTTTAGGCATGCATGATAAATCAACCACATAATTCATATGACGCAATGCAGTGTTCATTGATTTCATTTTAGAAACGAGTGGAAGATAAAGTCAAGCTCCTTAATGATCACATATAGTTCCATATTAAGAGAGATCATATGTTTGGGAGTTGACAATTTGAGCACAAAATTGACCAAAGAAAAAAAATACCCATCAAGAGAGAGAGAGGGAGGGAGAGAGAGAGTTCAAACGAAATATAAGCCACCATAAAAGGAATATAATGAATTAGAGTACACTGATGGTAGTTCAGAGACTATTCTTACCCTTTAAATGTATAATGAAGGGAGAACGTTCTTTTTATAATGAATTAGAGTACCACAAAACACATTCTATATCTTGAATTTTGAATTATTACATACATGAGAATAAGGCTTCAACTCAATGCTTTACAACAACAAACTTGAAGGAAGAAAAGGTGATAGCAAGACTTGAATTCGTCATTGTTATATTGTTTAAACCACCACACCCTGACCAAAGAAGCAAATGATATTGATAAAATAAATATTGATATCCTCAAAAAGAGAATAACTGGAATAGATACTAAACTAGATGGGCATGATAGCTACAACATCCACTAACAATTCAAACAAGTTATCTGACACAGAACTCAGCAAGCATGTAGCGCGTATGGACACAGGAGAGACACGTAAGCAGAAAGATGGACACTGACTTGAGGAAAATGAAATGATGACCGGCAAAGAATGATGGTAATATTACAAGAACATACATTCAGCCATAATTCACTACATTATCATGACTTCACACATGATGTAATCTCATAATCATGACTTCTTATAATCAAGTAAAATGAACTTATTTTATGACATTTAGGGAAACAAAATCCAAAAGCTAAAGATTCAGCTAGAAATGCAAGAAAATACATGTTGAAACAGTTGCGAGAATTAGAATTGAAACAATGTAATATGCAGGATTGACAGAATTGCATGCACACAAAAGACTACGCTAAAATTTTTATGCCGTGATTTGAATATTTTATGTGTTTCAACTGTACACCATAAGCAGATATTAAAGTTGAAGCTGTCTTTCATCCGATACTATGAAACTTTCAGAAAAATGGACATGGGAGAAACAAAATCAAGAACAACTCCAATTTCTGAACTTGCATATTCCATGGCAACTTTACTCGAATGGCAGATAGATTGCACCACAGAAGACACGGCAGGAAATTCATCTAATTCTTTCTTTTTTCCTGTCAAGTTAGATCATTTTCATTAAAAGTAATACCGATGATTAAATAGAATGGTAACAAGAGTGTCCTTACTACTTCAACAAGTCAGTCCTCCAGGCCTCCTGGATTCATATCGCTGGACATGAATATCTTTTGGTAAGCTCTTCTCGTGCCTCTAACCTTTAATTTGCCAAAGAATCAGCAATTGAAAATAAGATAAATTTGGAGAAGATGGGTTCAATCAGAAATAACAATTTAATCTTTGCAAACAAGAATGAGTAGTTATACTTGAATCAAACTAACAGATAATTTGCCCATCAAATGAGATCCAGTACTATCCAACATCACTGCTCTAATAGTACGACATCAAGTTTTTTTTAAAAAAAAAGGGATACAAAAATGTGGTTTACTATGTGAATTCATTAAAACTATCAATTTCTAATGGGTGATTTAACAAATTATCCAGCCCAATGATATCCATAACTTGATAAAGTTCACTTTCCGGTTAATTAAAGCAAACTTGAAGATCAATTGTTCATGAACTACACACCAGCAGACATAAAAATCCAGACATACTAATATGTAAATTAAGGTGGGAACTAGAAGTTAGTGAGTCAGCAGAAGATTACCGTGTTTGAAGGCTTGAGAGAATATGTTACCTAAGTTTCCAAGTCTGAAACATTTCTGGCTGCCTAATCATAGCAAATGTTCTCATGACTTTATTCGAAATGGCATTTGTATGTAAAGTTTTGAGAGACTACGCTAGAGGTTATACTGTGACACCTAAGAACAGGAGACATACATACATATATATATATAAATATATATATATATATATATATATATATATATATATATATATATATATATATATATATATTGAAGGCTTGAGAAAAAATGTTACCTAAGTTTCCAAGTCTGAAACATTTCTGGCTGCCTAATCATAGCAAATGTTCTCATGACTTTATTCGAAATGGCATTTGTATGTAAAGTTTTGAGAGACTACGCTAGAGGTTATACTGTGACACCTAAGAACAAGAGACATATATATATATATATGCTACATGAACTGATAGTCTACTGAAGAAAGATGCATGAGAACTTTCCTTAATTGAACTATCATACAAGAAATGGCCAGAAAATGTAGTACTCGAAAGCACCTAGTGGGATGTCTCATGTCTGTACGTGCGTGTAATTCCTAAGTAGGTATATTAGAGAGAGATACATAGTCAAATTGCCCAGTACATGGACTATTTTGAAATGAAGCAAATCCCATGTTAAGCACTTTAACCCAAACTCATATAGAAGATCATGCCATTGCTCACTGCTACCCTGATGTCTACAAACCAAATGCCCTAAAAAATTCCCATGTCTATCAACCATCATGGATGCACCTTGATTCCTTCTCACATGGATCCTGACCAGGTCTTGATCTTTGACAGGAGAAATATAAAAGTTTACGAGTAATGCTAGAGGGCACCCATTTTGTGCACATCATAAGGGTTTCCCGCCTCATGGTAGAGGGGCATCGGTGTAGCTTCAATGGATTGGTGCAATTTGCATAGGGTGCTTGAACACTGTCACCAAGCCAGCATCAGGTCAGGCCAAGGAACTTTTCTTGCACACTAACAGGCGCCAAAGCATTTTCCAAAGTTTATTATGATATATACTTCTTCATGAAGACATTTGTTTCTTCTATTTTTCGCTAGGCTAAAAATATAACAGAAGAGCAAACCAGTAGAATTGTAGAATATTGTTGCCCTTGGGAGATGACAGCCTTTTCTAGCCTCTCTCTCTCTCTCTCACTCACATACACACACACACAAACACATGCAACTAGTCCCATGCAATTATGAGTCAGATAGGACTTAATAACAGGCTTATCCTCTGGGTAGAAGTTCTGCATAGAATTGTAGCTAAGCTAGAGAAAGCTCAAGTGTTCAAGAGCTTGGGTTAAGATAGAAAGTTGGCCATAGCCTGTCTGGACTAAAGCCCAGCACGTAAGCAACTGGATTTGTAAAGTTCATAATTTTTTGACTAATAAATGACATTACTCAGTTATGATCCTGCCAATCTGGGGTTCTGGAAAGGTCAAACTAGGAACAGACCTAATCTTTGTCATTTTTTTGCACAAAATAGCTACTCTAGGACTTGACCCAGCACTATTGTGCTTGTCAACTCAAGCCTTTTATGATTATACCAAGCAATGACCCCTATTTTTTTAACTAATGTAAACTGAAATAAGTTAATGACTCATTTTTTTTATAATATAAATCAAAATAAGTCCTGAAAATAATGGAGACCAATAAGCTCCAGATATTACTGACCTTCATGCTTGAAAATCAATGGCGTTGAAGCCACTCTAGATTCAAACCATGAATCTCTGCTCTGCAATCTGTCTGCACAAAATTGAACTAATAAATAGCACAAAAACTTTAATGTGTAAGTAATTACCATGTTATGAATAATGTCAGAGCCTGTTGACAATTGATGTTCAAACTAAAGTTAAAGCACAAAGGCACACTAAACATCATATGATGATACAATGAAGACCTCGCTAGCATGATATACACTTCATATCTTAGACGCAAATATCAACCTAGTATTAAAGGTATAACTCAATCATCTGGTTTACTGATGGTGAGTTCTGCTATGCAAAGAACTATAGGGGTAAATGTCAAAATATAGTCAGGTCCTGTTGGACTCAAGTCCTTGACACTGTGGTTTAATATGCATGTTTCCGAGCATAATTGCATCATGTGTGGCTATAGTTATGTTTACCAATAGCAACAATACATATCCAAGAGGATTCATTCCACTAGTATGTATTAGAATTATTTTATTGTTCCATCTATCATCATTACGAACCAACCAAAGTAAGTAGTCTATATTAGATATTAAGCAATTTTTTCTAGCATATATTCGGAGTTTACATGATAGATCTGTGTACTGTTCATGCTCACCCATGCCAAGTGTTGACAAAGCAGCACACACCACAAGTTAAGCCCTGACGGATCCAAGGATAATACACGAAGCTTTGTTTCAAATCATAACCCTCTCTTTGGGTAAATAGCCAGAAGGTTAACATACCGCAGAACCCCCACCAGTGAAAGAATATGATCCACTGTGACAAAATTGGTGAACAGCAATAGCCCCTCCAGTACGAACATAGTTATATGGTGAAAGCATCCTTATTGATTTCAATCAGCTAGTGTTATTAAGGAAAGCTAATTAAATTGGGCAACCTTTAGAATGAAGATAAAGGAATTATTCACTTCCACCACAACATGGCCAGCTAACAGAGGATTATTAGCAAAAAATATTGTTGTTACCCATCTTAGAGTCATGAGCAATATTACAAGAAAACATAATGAGGGTCTTTTCACCAATAACCCATAGACTGAATGCTAATCAGTAAGGAAGTAATTCATTAAAAAGTTGAGTACATGTTTTCAAGATCTGTTGGTTCGCTTGATTTAGAAGATTGATGAATGGAGCTATAATCTGACGTCATTGTTGTTGCCAATATGTAGAAAAAACTTGTTCCCTGGATAAGACAAGCAAAAGCAATTGTATACGATGTTTTGTTCATGAAACATGAATATGCATGCATACAATATTAACAGAAATATGCATCCAAATAGTACTTTAAAAAGATAGGACAAAAGGTGGTAATGGAATTTGTTGCAGATGGGAAGACGTTAATTTTTTCCCTTGATAGCACTTGCGAACATGATACAAACAACATGTTTGCTGTCTAGAGAAGTTCTGAAGTGTTGCTATAAGTTAGGTTATTTACAAGCATCCACCATATTTAACTCTATATGACCCTATAAATCATGGATATGACAAACAGAACATTTTGGGTAAGATTGACATTCAAAATACCATAAGTAGTATAGAAAAACTCATAAACACATTATTGGAGACTAAAACTAGCTTTAATTACGATACATTTTAGTTTAAGAACTACAGCCTACATGTACCAAAATGTCAACTAAGGCATAGAGACATCCACGACCAAGCCAGGATTATATATCTGGGGTATCGGATACAAAAATAAGGAAAAGGAACATTATTATACTATGATATGAAATTTATTTTATCAAGAATTTATTTTATCAAGAATTGATTTTAAATCCAGGATATGAGCTTAAGCTGGTGGGTGAACAAAGATTAAGGAAAGTTTTTTCCCAAGTCATCCTGGCTTTTTTTTATGAAATTGCAGATACATTCCTCCTTTAGAATATCACAACATAAATCTTGTAATTTTTTTTTTATAAAGTACTGGATAAGCCCCTGCACCTATTTTGACACCATGTACATCTCTTCTTAATTTATGTGCACTAGCTCTAGCACTGCGTGTGGATACAGCTTTAATATGCACCATCCGCTAGCCTAAAGATCTACACAGCTCAAATGGTTTAGCAATCATAGTGCCAAGCAAGTCCTTGAGTTAATATCACAATGCGAAAACTAGTGCATATTGTGACAAGTATTAGTGCACAGTGCAAAAACCAGAGCACAAAGAGCTATTAATGTCAGTTCAAAAGGTGCACGTGGATACATCAATATCATTGCTATTCAGATACATGCATTTTGCTTGGACTTGGTCCTTCTGGGTTGCTGTATATATTGTGTCAATGAAGAGTCAAAATAATAAAGCAAGTGCACATAGTATTGTAAAAATATTGATGGATACTCCACAATGTTGGCCTTTGTCGGAACATAACACTGAAATACACTATGCTAAATAGTGACAGAAGTGCATTTTGTGCTCACTTTTCTTTATATTGTTCATTTATTGGGTGTATCATTCTTGCAAATACATGAATATCTTAAACCATATTTTAGTTATTGAATAACTACATGCTTTTAAGTGGTTTTCCCCTTGAATCTGGTATTGTTTGTTGGTTTCATATCATTCTAATTCATGCTAGTCCCTGTATAGCTTCAATCAATATGGAGATATATAGTATAGCACATTTAAAGCTTATGTATCAGTAAAATGGTAGGGTTACAGGCCTTCCATATGACATAAAATGTTAGATTTGACTTGATTCATTAACAGTCAGTTTTTGAGTGTTCGAGACATGCCTGCTTTCCAATCTAAGCAACTAAACAAAGCTTAGATACATAGAAGGGGAAAAGGATGTTTACTAATGTACCTTAACTGTGATAATCAAGTATCATTTGGAAGTATATCATCTTATGCCACTGCATGCACAGTGTCTGCATGGTTATATAATAGGCATATGACACTTAATACCGACCTTAGTTCTCAATTCTCACCTTCATAAGCATTGCTTCAACGTACACACTTATGCTAATCTCTTTTTTTCCCCACTTTAAGTTACTTATGTTATGGTGTGTGGAAAAACCCCTCCAATCTCTGTACTTGTGATGATATCTAATAAGACCTGAATTTGATTAGCTCTTAAGAAACAAGGAAAATGTGCAAAAGAAGATGCCAATAACAGACTTTTGTCGATTGTTTTCAAAAGTATAACAGGCATTTTGTTTTGACTTGCCAACTAGTATGCTTATTACTAGACCTAAGTAAAATCAGCGCAGCCCACCTAACCAGGTCTGGCTTGGCCTAACTTTTACCAAGCTCTGGCTTAGATTTTCAGCCTTAGGCTGCACCAGGAGAACAATTAGAATTGATGCAGTGTGCCCTTCTCTCGACTTGGCTAGACCAAAAATTTTATCTATTTTATAAAATAATATTTATAAAAATAAATAGAAAAACACAAAGAAACTCTGATGAATTCCTCCCCCACCTCCACTACAACCACCCGCCACACCCTTCCCTTTGTCTCCACCACCCACCATGCCTCCCCGCCCCTTGCCCACAAAAAAAAAAGAAAAGAAAATACTCAACCTCCTCTTTCATGCCCTTCCCTCTCTCTATCTCTTTCTTTGTCTCTCTCCCTCTCCACCCCTACCCCTAGCCAAAACCTCCATTTTTCTATCACACTAACATCCTCCTGCTCAAACTCTCCCTCCTACTCACACACTCCCCTCCCTGGCCTCTGCCCCCCAAAAAAAAAACCACCACTCTCTCTCCCCTAAGCCAAAACTACCTCTTTGATCCCCTCCCTCCCTCTTGCTATGGGCACCTCAACTATGGATCACCACCTCCACAAATTGCTGCCCTTCTCTCCCCTTATCTCAATAGCAGCCATGGGCAAGCCCTTGCCCCTTGCTGATTGGGTAGGGCCATGTGGATCTTGGGCCTAGGTCCTAGGGATTAAGTGTGTCAAGCTAGACTTTTCGCCATGGATCACCACCTCCATAGGTCGTCCTTCTCTCCACCTATCTCAATCACATCCATGGGCATGCCCTAGCCCCTAGATGACTAGGTAGAGTCAAGTAGGTCTCAGGCCTGGGTCCTAGAGATCAAGCCAGTTTAGACTAGATTTTTTAGACCTAAGGTTGCGTCAGACCAGATTCAGGCCAGAACCTGAACTCTTAATACCATGCCTAGGCCTAGCCTCAACTCGGCTTAGCTCAAATGATGCATAGGCCTACTTATTGTTGGTTGGGAATTGTTAGTTATCTCAAGAGGGTTGAGGCTCGATGGTCACTATTATGAAATGACTTGCCGAAACTAAAGTTTTACAAGCTTATATGTGCTCCTTTGCAAGTAAAAAGGTACCACCTAGAAGACATTCAATTCAGATTTGAAAACTTTAAACTCACCATGATGAAGAAATGACTTGATGCAAAGATTTCCAACAAACTATCTTGAAATATTAAGGCCTCTCTCGCTGGGAACAAAGTAATCAAAACTTTGAAATGTAGTCTAGCATAAAAATATTTGCTATAGACAATGACATTGTATCCAACCATCAAATGGCATGACTTTGGCCATTGGGAGTACCTTATATTTCAAATATTGGCACTTTATCCAACAATTGCATGGTGTCCAATAATATTGTTACTCCCAATAATTGTTCGACCTGGTATCTCTGTGTCAATAATAGCACCAAAACACTACAATTGAAAGCAGCAGATACAATCATTTCAAAGTGATGTGCAATGCATAGCGGATTCAAGACATTAAAAGAAAACAAAGTATGTACACATATGAGCACATCTAAGTTTGCATTTACTTGCTAGGAGCCAGTACTGTAAGAGACAACCAGCACTGGATGATTGCACCTAACCTAACCCAACCAAAACTGTACTCTAGCCTATTTCAAGAAAAATAAAAACTCCAGATTTTTTTTGGTCAAAAAAACAAGAGACAGCTGAAAACTGATAACATGCTCGATAAGATCATAATTCTACATAATTTTTACTGTACCAAACAATGATTAAGTGAACAAACAAAAATCTCTCAAAGATAAATTAAGGGCCTCAGTACAAAATTATTTTCCATTTCATAGTCACCTTTTCTTATATTGAAACATCCACCCAGAAAAGAATGCACTTAAAGCCTAACCGAGCACAACACTGGTTCTAGAGTCTATCTATGTTCTCCAAACTCTGTATTTCCCAGGATATGGTTCCCCAGCTGCAATTGGCAAGCATTACCAATCTTCATGGCAGATCCCATTGCATGAAAAGGACCATTGGAAACACCCTGTGAACAATGAACAACTAAACAGTCAGCAAGTTCTTTGCTATCAAATGCTTCCTTTTAGAAAATTAATGAGCTTTCACTAAATCAACAGAAGACATTTATCTCCCCCCGTTTCATCTTTTGGCTTAACCATAAGGCAAGGATGGATGACCATTACTGGGACATCTACAAGATAAGCCACCTTAATAGGCTTTCAAACCTAAGCCACCAAGATAAGAGTGAGTGGCCCTGACGATCAATCCAATCATTTTCACATAATAGGAGCTTTCCTGAATAGTCAGTAAAGACTAGGCCTAGGTACTCTTGATCCAAGAAACTTTTCTTACCTTCGGGTCAGATTATAGAATTGAACAAATCTATGAAGGATGCATGATTTACTTCTTTATTTGGAAGCCATGTGGATAACTAATTTGAATTCAAAGAACTCCAACGTGGAGTTCTTTCAGATATAGCGAAAATACAAGCATCATTCTGGTCAATACGTGTCATTCCTTTGTAAAAATAGGATTTTTTTTGCGTTTTGTTATGGGCAGAAGAATTCAGAGAAGTTTGTATTGCAGGAGACCAAAATTTATAGGTCAATACAACAAGAGATGTCGCAACAAAATCCAATGCGATTAGTGCTAGTTGAGTAAATCAAACGAGCATGACTGGATACAGTGAAGAACAAACAAGAAAACTTGAATCAAACAACGCAAAAAGTAGGGGAAATCAGAGAAAACCTGCCCAAGAAAAACATCGGGATCAACAGCAGCAGTATGAATGAAACTGGATGCCGCCTCTCTCTCTTTCCCGAACGATCTTGGAGCAAAAATGTCCCAGAAGGGATCAATAGGCGGGGGTGTGATGTGATTTTGAGCATCGATTTATACGGTTTTTAGCTGATAGACGGGATCAAGAATCCCGATGGAGTTGGATCGGCGAGATCCCTCGCCGGACGGAAAGAGGGAAGAAACCACCGGAGACGGAGAGGGCGGAGGGCTCTGGAAGCGGGCATGGCGCCACCCGAGGGTTTGAAACCAAAGGGAAAGTCGGTGGGGGGGAAAAAGGAAAGAACCAGGCGGGCGCGTTAAATTGACGCACCGATCGCGCATGGCGCATGTTATCAGAAGCCTCTTTTTGGGCATGCCGTGCACGTGGCTGCAGATGGATGGCTGAGATTCCACCATCAAACACAGGTCGTTAGTTCTTCTATGCTGCTACCGGTGTACGATTCTCCATCCCTGTAAATGATGTGGATAAATTAGTGCTAGGCGTTGATTAAATTTTTAGTGATCCATCATCAATATGATGGCCGTTTGAACCAGGGCAGCGTCCAATTGTGAACTCAACGTGCATAGCTAACTATTCTAGATATGTAGTTATATAATAAGATATTTTTTTGCTTCACTTGCTGTTCATTTTTTTTATTTTCTATGCTAGAGAGAAATATGTAAACTATAAAGAATAGGCTAAAAATCCCCACACCCTGCAAACCTGTGGATAAAGACAGGACTCAAAATATGTCTCCAGTATAACCACCAAAGAAACCAGACACAACTTCTTCTTTTCTATGTTTGATGTACATCTGACTGCAGAAGTTACAATGTCTCTCAGTTATCGATCCTTGTTCTTGGTTTATAGCACTAATATTAATGCTGAAGTTCTACATTGACTGCTACTTCATTCTGCTCTCATATCATCGGGTTTTCTGTAGAGTTATCTACTATGCTATCATCCAGCTACGGATCTCTCAACAGCAATTGCATTCTTCCGGTATTGTTTTCTTATCTACAAGACAACTGCACTGGCAGCTCCTTATTCTACCTATTGCACGACTTGATCTCGTCTTATTTGTATCATAAACATCAACCAGCTATCCTGTTCGTTGGTTGCATCTAGTTATTGACATCATTGGTTGGTGGTGGATGTTGTGTTCCTCGATGTTATATTCACTGTAAGTTGTTACTATTCCAATTTTATAGCTACAACTTTCTGCCATCCTTCATGAATAAAGTTTCATATGCTCATTACCACCAAAAAAAAAAAAAAAAAAACAAGACACAAGTTGGCACCCTCAAAACACTTCACTGCCTCTTATAAAATTTGCTATATAACTAGTATTAGGGAAGTTCCATAGTGCTTTTTTGTTATATTTTATCATAAAAATTTTTTTAGACATTATATATTATCATTTTTATATATTTTATTTTTTTTAAAAATAATATATTATTATTATTTTTTTATTTCTTCTTCTCCCCAGCTCTGCTGCCTTGTTTTGCTCGTGGTGTCTTCGCGCCCACCTCTCGCACCACCCGCAGCTTTCGTCTGCGACTTCTCTGCACCGCTCTTCGACCGCTTGCAACTCGTTCGGCTCCCCATCCATCCATGATTCCTTCCGTCCATCGTACACTCGCAGGCCCATAGCTCCCCCATCTAGCCCTCGCGGCTCCTCCATCCTCGATCCACAGCTCCGCCCCAACCACCCCTGCCCCTCCAACCCTCCTACTACATGCACCCCAGGTCCCCCTCCCCAATCCACCGGCATTGGCATCAGCAACCGTGGCTCTTTTGCCCTTAGTCCACACCCCCTCATCAATTGCTTTCATCCGTGGCTTGTCCGCACACACATCACCCTCCATCCCATACACGGTCGCTAACGGCTCATCCACCCATCTGCCCAGCGCCCACGTCTCTTTCGCTCTCTAGCCACGCTCCTACAGCTCATGGTTTCTCTACACCACAACAACTCCCTTTCCTCCACCACCATCACCCGCTTCTCTGTGCCCTGACTCCCCTCCCCCATCGGCCCCTACGGCTCGTCTGTCCTCCTGGCTACCTGCGGCTTTCTATCCTTCATCCATACCATGCATATCCACCACATATGGCTCCTCCATCGGTGGCCGATTAAAAAAAAAAAACAGTCAGAACTCGTTATGAATTTAATATTGAAGTAATTTTTATTTTTGAAATATTATTGCACTAGTAGCACTCCAACGAATTGAAATCCAAACAAATCATTTTTAATCGATGGTCAGAAATATATATAAAATAAAAAAATTGAAATATCTTTTGAAGCAGTAAAATCTTTAATATCAGTACATCGGATGAAGGATGAAAAATAAGAAATAGTGTATTTGTTTACGGTTAAATACTTATTAAAATTAAATGCAATGTCACACTCGTGTATGCTATTCCACGCTAAGCATTTTTATCCTACACGTTGCATGCATAATTGCATACGCTACCTAGGTAGTTAGGTAAATATGGAGAGGCCGGGGGTGTATCTTTCATCCGAACGAAGGATTCACCTTCCTTCGTGCGAATCCATCAATGGATCATCCATTGGTGCTTTGAGAGTTGTGCAGATGGATGGATGATGGAGTTTATAGTGCTGTGCGATGGGTAATCCAACGGTGAATTCTCGTGAAGAAGGGTGAATCCTTCTTTCGCGCGCAACACACAACCCCGATCCAATGTGGGGAGTTCTCTCAAGACAAAATCCACAATTGTCACTAAAAAGACAAATCCCCTCAGAAAACTACCATGCGGAACGTCACGCGAAGAAAACGCCATAAAGTTGTCCCTCACGTCGACCATTTAAAGGTCCTCGACCGTCTGATTGGTAGACCTAATGCCCTGACTTTTTTTCTTGCGAAATATTCTGTACGACAAATAACAAGAATCGGACCCACCAAACCCATCGCAGTATTATAACCGTCCGATCAATGGACCAATCAGAAAATTGGAATCTCAAAGAATCTCATACGAACGATTTCAACGCCACGGCCAGGATGCCTCCCACGAGCTCACCAAGACTCCTACGGACAAACGCATCCATGAACTTTCGTGACCAAAATACCCATCAACTACCGGGTACTTGCAACGCTAAAACTATACATCAAAGAGCCGCGACATCCTCCTAAAAATATGATAAATCTAGGGGTGTTTGAGTCATTTCGTATAATGAAAGCATAAATTAATAAGTCCAGGTAGAGAAGGCATTTGGTCTCTTGGATGGAATCCGCTGGAGTGCGGCTAGGGTTTTTCTTCTGTCGCTTCTTCATCCGCTGCTCTTCTTTTCTCCCCACAAAACCCTAGCTTTCTCCTTTCCCCGACAGGCCTTTCGTGGCCGAATCTAGGGTTCCATGGACATCGAATCGATGAGGGCCTTCTTCTTCTCCTTCTAGTGCCTAGGGTTTACTCCAGCCCCTCCGAGCGCCGCTCCCAGAGGTCACAGCGGAAATGGCCACCGGGAACCCCTTCGATCTCCTCGGGGACGATGACAACGACGATCCCTCGCAGCTGATCGCTGTCCAGCAGCAAAAGATCGCAGCCAAGAAGCCTGCCGCCCCCGCGGGCCCCGCGCCGGCGAAGTTCCCGACGAAGCCCGTCCCTCCGTCTCAGGCCGGTGAGTTCGATTCGGATTCGGTCTGATTCGTTGATATCGTTTTGGATGGGCTGATCTTTGCTATAGAGTCAATCCAATCCGGGCTTCTGTATGCGTCGTGATTCGATTTTTCTGGATGCTTTCTTTTGCTATCGCGAAAGTTGGCTTCTTTTTTCCGGAATTTAGATCGTATTGCATAAGTTATAGCCTTTTGGTAGGAAAGTTCCCCTTTTTTCCATCGTTTGCTTGGTTTTTATCTGTATTACTTTTTAACAGCGAGGGAGGTTAGAAGCAGCGCTGCACCTACACGCGGTGGAGTCAGCCGAGGTGGACCTGGGCGTGGTAGAGGTGGACGAGTTGGGACGGGCCCAAATCGGGATTTTGGAAATGGGAACGCCAATGGGTTTTCAGGGGGCTATGGTGGTGGTGTTGGTGTGGAAGGTGATGCTGGACGGCTTCCTGAGAGGGACCGTGGGCCACGTCCACCATTCCGTGGAGGCCGTCGTGGTGGATATGGAAATGGTGAGGGTGGAGGTGACTCTGAACGCCCCCCACGCAGGATGTATGAGCGGCGCAGCGGTACAGGCCGTGGGTATGAGATGAAACGTGAGGGAGCAGGGCGTGCGAACTGGGGAACTGCTACTGATGATGTGATTGCACAGTTAAGATTGGTTTTATCTTTGTATTCTGTTTATTGGGTTTTCCTTTTGTTTGTTTATTTGTGCAACCGTAATGATGCTTATCAATTTGCTTACGGTTGGCAATGTATCGTTGGATAGGGCAACTGATGAAAATGTGAATGCCGATGATAAAATTCCTGCCAGCGAGAAGCAGCCAGAGCAGGATAATGCACCTTCATCAGAGGCAAATAAGGAAAAGGATGTGCAAGCAAATGAAGCAGAAGAAAAGGAACCTGATGACAAAGTAAGCATTTCTTTACATAGGATTTTTTTTTTTTTGGGTATTGGGTGATATTCTTACCATATCTTGGTAAAGAAAGGCCTTTTGTAACTAATAGTGAGGTGACCATCTGTTTTGCCGATATACATACATACATACATATACATATCCATTTATGCGTGCATGTATGTATGTATTTATATATTTCCTGCCAACTGTGATCAGTTATTGAGAAGGCTAAAACTTCTTCTAAATGGTGGTTTGTAAATGGTAAGGAAGTTCATTAAAAATTATAATCCACCATCTACTTAAGCTATAGTTGTAGAACAAGAAGAAGATATAACAATTTAGAATTGTTTGACATCTGGTATTGTAAGAGAGGTTTATGGACTTATGAAAACTCTAGTATTTTTCACATGTTGTTGTGCTGAGTTATTAAGTGGTAATTTGCTTTGCTGTCACAGTGACAGAGAAAATTTTTGATAGAATAGGATGCTAAACTGAAATGTTATTTTTGGAATGGGAATGTTTTCTGAAACATTGTAATGAATGTGAGAAGAAATTTCATCCTTAAGAGTTATGAAATTGTTCTCGGTACATAAAAGGTTTAAAATGTTTGTTTTGATGGTTTTGCTTTGTGATAAGTTAGTGTTGTAAATGAAATTGTCATCAGCACATGAAAAGTTTAAAATGTTTGATGGATTTGTTTTGTTAAATTTGAGGTTAAAATAAATTTTAAATCTAATAATTTTAAATTGATTATCTTTAAATTTTGATGATGGTTCTTTCCATCATGATTATTGGTTATACAATAATGTACTGGTTATTTGCTAATTGATGTTTGTTGGTAATATCAAATTTGTTGATTGAGGATTTGTAGCATGTTGCTTTTAGGGGTCACCTTGGCTCTAACTACATAGATCAGTGAAAAAAAAAAAAAACTCAATGTCCAAGTGAATCTTTTGTAATGTTGTGCATCATTTGGTCAAACCATTTTATAACTAAGGCCGTCAATTAATCAGAGTAACTTCTCCTCTTCCCTTGCCTTCTCCTCTTGCCTCACACCCATCCGCCTTAGGTAAATCATTATGTTTAACATGATAGAGATGTGGTTGATAGTATTGTTTTTTTGTTTGAATGTTGGTCCATTATTGAGTGTTGAATTAGTAGATTACATTAATTGTTAAACTTTAATTTTAAAAAGGTTAAACTTCTTGAACGTGTGATCCATTCCTTTTAGAATCAATTTAAGCTTTATTTTAAGCTTAAATTGAGCTTTAAGTCAAGTTTGAACAATGCTTAAATCAAGCTTGACCCAAATTTGATACAAGATCAAATTGATTTTGATTCAATATAAGGTCATCAAGCTAATGAGAATATGCTTGATTAGGCCTAGTCTGATAATAAACAAGCTAAGGTTGATGCCAAACTTTAGGTGCAAAGTTACTTTTAGCCGAGCTTTAGCCAGGATTGATCAATCTTGCCTCAATTACATCCCCAGGTATAGATCAGTGTGATATTGTACCTTTGTTTTCTGACTGGACCATATACTGGGTGATACAATATAAATTGTAGCAAGGTCCTAGTATGATATGCCACACCTCCATGAGTTGACCATTAAAAATACATCCTTCAATTTTGGGCCTTATACTTGCATAGAGCAAAAAATGGAGATGCTTAATATAGCTAAAATAAACTCAAACTATCCCCCTTTTGATCCAAGTTAACTTTTTGAAAGTGTTCGCTCATTAAATTTGGATTAGTTAATGCAATGATTCTTATATAAAAAGGGTGGTCTGGTGCACAAGGCTTGGGGTTTGGTGAGGGTTAGATGTCACAATCTTACCCCTGTATGTAGAGAGGCTATTTTCATGTTTTGCACCTATGACCCCAAGTTTGAGTTTACAACGGAGCAATCTTACTATTCCATCAAGGTTGATGCTCAATGATTTTTATGTATATGAGCTTAAATAATATGCATGTGGTTGCTCTTGACTATCTATGATGTCCATATGGTGCTGAAAACTTTAGTGTTGTTTACACTCTTACCAACTAATGTGTGTGTGTGTGTGTGTGTTAGAAGTAATGAGTTAGGATTATTCTTCCTAAAAAGAGGTTTCTTGGCCTCAAATTGATAAAGTGGTTCATGGTAATGTAAGTCTTCATCTCTTTTCTTAAGTTTACACCTAATCATCACTGCACTGTGCCTACCAATATGGACTAATTTTTTTAAAAAAAATTAAATTTTACTTTGTTATTTTGTCATTAGCTGGATTGCCAGTTTGTCCAAAGGAAAGAATATTATTTTTTTTAAAAAAGGTATAATGTCATAATATAGATTTTAAATCAAATGTGAATGAAGTAAAAGCAATTGGTCTGTTCTGCATGCATTATAATGTCACGAAGAGATGGAATACCTTATAATGAAAGCAAGAGAAACCAAATCCTCTAAAAACAAACAATCAGCTTGCCTTGGTACCAGTATTTGTTGAAATTTATGAATAAAAAGACATAAGTCTTGACATAACTTAATTTAGCAATTAATATTCTACATTAACCAATGCACATCTAGACAATGATCATCAATAGTAATAGATGAAACTCTAAAACGTGATGGGTAGTGCATAGCACAATATAACCCATACAACAATTCAGATACTTGCCTTGCATGTATCATGATAATAATAACAAATCATTAAGCTTATGTGATCAAAAAAAAAAAAAATGTTCTAGCATCAAATTATGAAGTTTCTTCTTGTATGCCACTAACATTACATATTTATGAAATATATGTTGCATGGTTTTACATCCCAAAAGCCAGAAAAACCTAAATGACTCTGTTCATAGAAGTGCTCTAGATAAGGTTATTGCAAATTTCAAAGCTTAGGATATCTTGAGTGCTAGCATCCATGGTTATATGGATACAACATAACACTGTATGCATTGCATGGCACTAAACAATGGAGTGCTCCACTTATGTGAGCCAAAAGTGTTGCCACCTGGCATTAATTTTGGAACATCCTATCAAAATGTAACTAAATATGTTCAATAAAGTGTAACTAATAACGACATATACAACACAACAAAGGCATAACAAAGTTTGGCTCTTTCTAAGGATCATTTTCAATCGGCTAATGATACTAGATACTAGATATCATCATCATCCTTTTTCCAACTATTTGGAGTCCAGCTTTATGGATCTCATTCATCAAGTATTTGGGAAGGCTTTCACATCTATCTGTACCATGTTGGAATTCTTATGAGGGCTTAATTGCTGTGCAGTGCAAACAGATTCCTATACAGTTTTGGGCAAGAGATGAAGGTCATTGCAAATTTAGTGGAGAGAATAGCAGGAATTTTTATGATATAATGTTGGTTATGAATATAGAATTTAACATTGATTAAATAACTTTTTAAAAGAATTTAATTAGTCCATCTTAGAAAAATAATGGCAATTGCTTTTGCTGTTGCTTGTTCTTTTACTTGTTGTGCTTAATCCATAACTTGTTCTCCCACAGGCATGCATTGATGCTGGAGTTTGCTAGTTGGGTTGAAGCAAGCTGAACCTCTGATTGCCCCTTTATAGTAAGCAGTGTGTCATTATCAGTACTCTACACACTGCATTGGCTTTTTCTCCTAGACCATTTCTGCCTTGCTATGTATAAATGTAGGGTGTGAGTCTCAGTTGTGGTCCCATCCTGTCCTCTAAGAGAATATGGTGTCGTTCGTCCATAATCCATGCTTTCCTCTGTAGTTTTATTCGGTTGTTGCATGCTAGATTGTCCTTTGGAAATCATTTACTTCCAATTTCTATTAACACTTCATATCATTTGGAACTTTTGATTGAAATCCAGGTTGCCCATCACTGATTCATGTTTTAGTTTAAATAATTTTGTGAAGTAAAGTCATTTTCCTTAGGGAGCCAATTTTTGGTGATTGCTTGTCTATACATTTGTGCATGCATGCATATATGTTTTCCATGTTCTGGTAATTTAAATTAAATCTATGATTGTTTATTACTGATGAAAGGCTTTCTAATAAAGTCAGATATGAGAATAAGCCATAATTCTGTCCTATCTTGGCTTTTTTGAGAGAACTGTGTGCGTGCTACATGCAGTAGTTTTCTATCATAGGTGCAGTAGAATTTTCCAAGTATTATTATGTGTTTGGTAGCTCCAATTTCCTTGACATTTACAAATATAGGGATAAGGTACTGCTCCAATTCCCTTGCCATTTACATATGTAGGGATATGCCACAATCCGTTCCTATATTGCCTTTGAGAGAACTGGGTTGCTTGCTTTCTTGCACTTCTGTGTTGCTCAGTTCCGTTGCAGGCATATATAAAATCTCCCAAGGCCTCATATATTTACTTGTGCAGGAGCAAGCTATGTTGTTGCTCACAAGAAGGGCTTTTGGAAATCTTTTACCTGTGTATTTTGTTATTATATTCAACTACTTTGATAATTTGAGTTAAGGTGCTTGTTTTATGTGGTCTATTGGAATAGGGGTTAAACAACTTTCTGATAAATTGGATTGGAGATCTTTTTTCTCGTCCCACCAGCTGTCATGCTGTTGCATGCAGAAAGACCTCTGTAATTCTTTTACCTATATAGTATAATGAAATTCCAATTTAATTGGGATTTTGGATAATATTGAAAGTTGTCCAATTTCTGATCGAAATACTGGGCAAGTATCTTCTTCATAGAGTGAAAATCTACGGATTTTTTTTTTTTTGGTGTTTCAATTGTGTGACTAGTAGTTAGAACCTTCTGACCAAAGATCCCACCTGTTGCAGTTTTTTGGCTCCTATCTGAACGCATCTGTCTTGTCATGTACCAAAAAGTAGTACAAAACCTCACTTCCGTTCCTACTTGCCTTCGAGAGAACTGGGTGGCTTGCTTGCATGCACTTCTGTGCTGTTCAGTTCCGTTGCAGGCATACAAATTGCCTCCCATGGTTCATGTTAACATGAGATTGTTGCTTGTGACTAGATCCTTGGGAGAAATTCTGTTCTTTTTATAAGCAGTTTTATTTAGTTTGGGAGTTTGAGTTAAACTCCCAGTAATTATGGTACTTGTGGCTGATCCAAAGGGTCTTGCATGAGGTAACACAAAAGAAACCAGAAGTTTATGCAAGCACTCCATTTCACCCAGCCAATAGCTATTCCTTCACTGTGGCAGTATCAAGGTTTTGACATGCTCTTTTATCATGTATCAATTCAGGAAACTGCCATACATATAATATTCAGTCTCTCTGTGTGTGTGTATGTATAATGTCTAATCTAATCCTTTTTCCTTTTCTCTTTCTTGCAATGGAAGTTGGATGGAGGATTTTATTCATTTATCTTGCAACTGTATTTATTTCTGACCTAAAACAGTTTCTCCATTCACACCTTTTTGATGGTTATATATCATTTGCTTTAGTAGCTTAAGGAGAATCTCAACAGTTGTAAGCCATGTTTTTTTTTTTTTCAAATGGTTATTACTGGATGTTTGTAGTATAAGTGTTGATTTGTGAAGTATCAGGCGATCACAAGATTACTTACCATTGGCACAGAGAGTAACTGATGCATGGTCTACATGATGCTGCAAGGGCATCATTTCCAGAATACTATTCATTTGTTGTCCGGCTGTTTGAGCTTGGTTTATGCAACTGGAAAATCTTGTTCCAGGCCAGGACGTGGCTTCATATTTCAGATGCTGGTTGGGTACAGAGAACCACATGTTAACACTTTATGTATATCAGGTTTCAACCTCTTGTTGTATGTTCCCTTGCTTCTGTATACATTCTGAATAATAGTCATTGAAATTTTAGCTCCTATGTTTTCACATTCAAGCAAATCATATATGGCATTGTGAATAATTTCTTGAACCTTCTCATATGTGGAAACCTTAGGGTGAATAGTTCTAAAAAGAATAATGATGCCGGAAGTTGGAAATGTTTATTACCTCCATTTCTCCTATATTTCTTGCTTTTTTGCCCCCTTTTTTGGGCCAGAGTTCTCTGCTTTTAGAGTTTGTTTTACAATTACTAACTTGTTATATACATTCTTCCCCCTCTTGTTGAACTGGTTGTATAGGAGATGACTCTGGAGGAGTATGAGAAAATAAGGGAGGAGAAGCGAAAAGCCCTACTTGCAATGAAGACCGAAGAGAGAAAAGTTGAAATTGATAAGGAGTTGCAGTCCATGCAGCAGCTTTCATTGAAAAAAGGAAATGATGATGTATTTATCAAGTTGGTAAGCTTGTGGCCCTTTGTCACATGTTTATTCTTCTACAACCTTTATAAAGCCTCACCAAGTTTCTTTAGAATTTATTATCACATTCTGATGTAACATTTCCTCGCTAGGGTTCTGACAAAGATATGGGTAAAAAGAAAGATGTTGCTGACCGTGATGAACGGGCTAAGAAGGTATAAATTGTCTTTTCGTGCACAAATCATTTCTTGTAATAATATCTGCTCAGGAAATTGTGACTGACAGACCGTTCTTTGTTAGCCTGTGAGCATCAATGAGTTTTTAAAGCCAGCAGAAGGAGAAAGATACTATAGTCCAGTTGGCCGTGGACGTGGCAGGGGACGTGGTGACCGTGGACCATTCAGGGGTGGTTTTGGGGGTAGGGGCACAAGCACCCCAGCTACTGCCCCTTCAATCGAAGATCCTGGACAGTTTCCCACTCTTGGGAAGTAGAGAGCTTGCTGCGTGAAAAATTGTGCCTTATCTGCCACTGTCTGAAGTTCATCTGTTCCTAATTTAACTGGGACTTGCAGGATTCAGTAAAATAATGATGTTTCCCTGTTCTTCATAAGTTCTCTTTTGTTCTCAACTATTGTATATTTGAGTGAAATTGGACGTCATCACTAATATCTCTGGTTAAGTGTAGGTCTTACCACTGTTATGGTATGTTATTTATATCAATTTTGGTCATGCTTCACGTTTGCAATTTTATTCTCAGCATAATTGTCCCACTTGGTCTAATTTTACTAGTATTTGTGTCGATGAAAATCTTGGTAGTATGATAATTGGGTCTCAAGTCCTTGGTTTTAGTTGTTCCTCCGGTGAATAAATAGTTAGTCATAGACATTCTTTCTTCCCTAACTAGATGTGTAGCAGTCTTGGGTGGCTTTAACTGTTCCAAGCAACCTCCAACGCTGGTCGTCAGTATAAAGGTTTAAACTACGGTTTGTCGTCTTGGTATTCAACCCTATATTGGTACTATTATATTATTATATTGGTATATATGTTATGAGACTGTACCGATTCGGTATTGGTGTGGTACCATATTGATCAGTACGGTGAATGCTGTGTGGCTTCTGCAGGTTTAGAAAAATTTTGTTCTCCATGACATACTGTAAATGTTGTAAATTGTAATGCTTTATCTGGTCAGGTAATGTTAGCTCCTTTTTTTTTTTCCTTTTTGTTGTTGTTGTTATTGTTGGTAGAATAGCTAAATCTTCATTATAGTGGGAATGTGAAGTTCTGGCATGGTTTATTTTGATGTTGATGATTCTATGCTGCCAATGAATCTTGTTGTTGGTTTTCAGAAGCATATGTTTGTCAGCAATGTAATTTTTCTTGCGGTATGTCTGCCAATATGAATACAAGTTGATCTGAACTCACGGAATTGAGTAGTTAATGGCTGAAATTATGAGAGTTGGGTCAATGCATGGAAGCTTGTGGAACTACTGGACATACTAGAATGATTGCTAGTTCTGAGTTGCTCATAGCTTTTTGTGATTCTTTTCATGGAAGATGCTGCTTCTGTTTTTCACTTGATTGGAGTTTATAGCTGCTATGCGATGTATTTATGAAAATGTTCTGAATTTTGGCCTATATATTCTCAAACTTGGCCGCTTGTTCATGCACTGGAAAGTAGCAGGAAAAATGGTCAATGCATGATATGGTATTGGGAATTCTGTCACTTGCGAGGGAGAGATTTGACACAAATTTCCTGTTCTTCATCATTGCTCTCCTCCGTCAATGGTCCATTGCTCATTGGGTGTGATGACAATAGTTACTCTGTTAACTAAGCGTCACATGGAGAACATACTGACCACTGGGGCAACGAGAAGGTGAAAGGTTGATTGTTAATTATAATTCTTTATTTTTAATGTTAAAAATAATTACTGAAACAAAGGTTATTACAATAGCGTTGCAACAGGTAAGAATGGAAAAATAATAATGCTATTTTCCCTTTCATTTTTTGTTAGATAAAATAATAATTTTTACGACCGTACAATCAGTTTGAATATAATTTAAAAATATTTTATTTAAAACGCATCCAAGTGAAAATAATATAAATATCATTTTAAGGTACTCTTGGTGGGGCTCAGAGCCCCTCTAGCCTCAGCTGCTGCGTTGCTGTATATAATTACAAGGTGGTCGGCCATTTCCCACGGGTCTATTTTCCTCTACTGCTCATCTCTCTCTAGCTTTTTTTTTTTTTGTTTTTTTGGTAGAATTCTCTCTAGGCTCATTAAAGCACTCACCAATCAATCATGGTCTGATGGACCCCACGTTTCTCTGTCGTTCGTCCTCTCGCGTCCGCGCGCTTCTTCTGGCCTTGAGACAATTATAGAGCCAAGGGTCCCATCCCAACCAAGTGCTGTCTCATCCGATTCCAGTTTTGTCCTTCGCCAACCGTGGAGTTCTCTTTGGAGCCCAGATTTTTTATCCCTATCGATATAGCCTTTGGTTGTGGATAAAAATAGGAAAGGTCAAGCAGAGGAACCACGGGGTCCACCGAGGTCACAGGTTTGACATTTAAAAGTTGTATAACCTTGGACGTTTCCAAGGCGATCATGAGATGCAACCGTAACCTGAACAATAGCTTTCACAGGCCACTTGGCTTGCACTAATCCATTAACAGGAATAACGATGAACCACATTCTAGATGGCTAATTTACGTGCCACACTCCCGGGGTGGCTATGTCTCGTTATATGCAGGAGTTTCATTAGCAAGCAGGTGAAGTCAAAAAAAGTCGTTACCTGCTTTACCTACGGCATTGTTAATTATATGTAAATGTTTAATCCAAGAAATAAAGGAGTTACACTTAATCCTGTCTGTTTGTCATTCGAAATTTTTGTGTTACTAGTACGACAAGTAGGTCCAATGCAAAAGATAACATCAATTAAGAACTTATAGACAATCCAAGTGAGTCTAGCAGGATAAAGTTCTAAAAGATGTGAATTCAGTTAAGAATTAACTATGTAAGAGGTAGCAAAACAGAGGAGGACATTTTAGTGTTATCTATGTTAACACATCATTATAGTATTTTTTTTAATATAATTTTGATTTAAAAATTAATGGTTAGTCTCGTGACGCTCACTGGTTCCAGGAGATCAAATTTTACTGTCAAGCAAGTACATTTTAGGAAAACTGACGGACTTATAAATTACTCATTTTATTAGAGTAGATGGAAGCATAGACTTCTGCACTTCTCTTTCATGTGGGGTATGGACTGTGGAGGGCAGGTGAAGGGATGATTTTTTTTTTTTTTAATCTTTTAGCCGGATCTATCTTCTCAGACCCTGCCAAATAATTGTTTCCTCTTGTGGTCCAGTCAATGTAATGTGGCCTAGGAAATGAGCAGGAGGCACTGGCTATTGGGTAGCCACCTACCGAGGTGCCCTACATGTGATTTGATGCTTGAGAGTAAGACGAGAAAAGGTAGTGAAGACAAAGGCCATATTAATATTATTATCGGAACAGGGAATGTGTCAGCTCCAAGTCAGAGCTTGCCGTGGGGACCGTCCACTTCCAGCCGGCAAAACTGCCATCGTCCTTCAAATTGCTACACCAGACATCCGAGTAAAAAGACTTATTCAACTTGGGAAAAGATTTTCCCCCCCCCAAAAAAAAAAAAAAAAAAAAAAGGGAAATCTGATGTTTAGCTCTACTTGGATCGATGATAGATCAGTGGAATGAGGATTTTATAGACAGTGCAGAAAAAAAATGTGACTACCGAACATCACCCTAACAACCTGTTATGAGTACGTTCGATTCGCCACTGAGACATCAATCAAAATTAAAATAAATTAGTATGAAAATCGAAATAATTATATTTATTTATTTGCTTGGTTCATAATTAGAATCAAAAATAAAATTAAAATAAAATTTAAATATTAAGAGTTAGAAATTAAAATTTAGAAGGTTGAGAGCTTATCATTTGCTTGAAAATTGAAATAAAAATAAAGTTCCACCTAATCAAGCAGTTACAATAGAAATCATTCTCATTCCTATTTCAAAACCCAACTCTCCACAGACAAACATATCCTCATGTAATCCTCAACTTGCCTGCAAGTGTACAAAAGAAAGAACTATATACACATCTAATTGTATGCAAATCACAAGCTTATACAAGGACCAAATACAAAATACCAGCTACGCAAGCACTAAATACAAAGGGCTGGAATAATGTTCCCAAAAAAATTTGTAATAAGGGGTATGTCTTGAGGCATCATTCTTCAAAAACATACCACCTCAACTGATCTTTATTTGTGATTTGGAAATAGCATTCTGGGTTTCGGTGTATGCATTTTGCTCAGCTGATCATATTTTTACTATTCTAGAATTCCAATACATTATATTCAAGTACTTAGATCATTTCATCAAAAATCTATAGCAGCTAGTCAGAAAGAAAAGAAAAGAAAAAGCAAACAGAAAAGGGGTGTTGTCCAAGAGCATGGACCAAAGGAGATTCTCCTTCACTGTTACATCCAAAAGACAAAAGGATAGCCCGAAAATAACAGCAATTAACCAAAAACGTGGCTCTGAATTCATTCACAAAAACAGCAGTGATCCTGCATTGCGTAAATTGATAAACCTAATGGTACTCCTATACAATAGCACCTAACAATATACCAGCAACAAATTGATGAAGACCATACTAAAATGAGCAAAGATAGATAGGAGAAGAAAACAAAGGAGAGAAGAATACACATTGCATCTGGGCATGCCTTAGCCTGCATGAGAGTCCATCAACATCTACGCATGACTCCCTCCCTCTCTCTCTCCCAGGCAGCCTTCATAGCCTCATAAGAGCGCTTCCCACCAAAACCCTCCAAAGCCTCCTGCCGGACTGCACCACTGTAATGTGGGTGCTGCTGCTGATCTGGCCACATCCGGCCACTCCTGTTTCCAATGTCATACTCAGGCATTGAAATGTAACTGGGTTCCATGACCATGTCCCCCTCCAATATACGAAGAACCTGTTTTTTTTTTTGACAGAATAACCAAGAATCATAAGGATCAGAAAAAAATAGTCTACCATTCCCTTTTGTGTATCACAATCATACGAATTCAGACTCTACCTGTGACATGCGGGGCCTGGCATGAGGATCGCGCCTTATGCACAATGATGCTGCATGCAACATGCAGTAGACCTCATGTTCTGAGTAATGGTCCCCCAAACGAGGATCTATGAGCGCTTCGATTGCATAATCTTCCAATAAAGGGCGAACCTGCTCGAACAAGTTATGGCAGGATCAAGAATTAAATCCCAAGGATCATATACACAAAACATAGTCTGCAACAGTCTCTTTATTAAGAAAAGATGAATGGTCCGCTAAGCATCTTCATGAACCCATGTGCAACAAAAAGCACATTTCCATAGCAAAAATTAAATCAGCTATTGCTGCCACCAAGGCAGCACCTATGGTTCTATCCGGTTGAATACAATGGATCAATGCACATGGGTAAAAATATGTTTGTTCCTCAACAAGAGTGATGTTAATAGCAACTTACCCATTCAGTAAGGCACTGCTGACCCTTCGGTCGGTTAATATCGACAGCTTTTCGTCCAGTGATGAGTTCCAGCAGTACCACCCCAAAGGAAAAAACATCAGCTTTTTCTGTAATTTGGCCACTTTGTGCATACTCCGGTGCCAGATATCTGTAATTCAATCAGAGATGATTTAGATAATGTTTACTGTCAAAAGAATGAAGGTGTATTAGAACAATTGAAGTTTACCCAAATGTGCCAATCACTCTTGTTTCCACACCTTGGTCCCCATCAGGCTGCCATCTTGCTAGGCCAAAATCTCCAACCTTCAAAAAATCATAACAAAAATTTTATGCCACTACATCCAACCATTTTCTCTAAAGTCAAAAGTCAAACACAACAGACGTACCGCTTTTTGATACAACTAACCTCAAACTAAATGCTTTAAGAATGTAAAATAACACAAACATTCTTCCATTTCTTTCTTCTTTTCATTTTTTTTTCTTTTCTGTTTGGTGTGTGTGTGGGTGGGAAGGGATGGGATTACAAATAAATGCACACATTCGGTCATTAGTCTGTAATGAAGAAATGTGATGTGGGAAATGTCATTGCCCAAACAGAAGCATTTACACACAAAATGCAACATTTGTGATATATTAACCCACCCTTTCTGGATTTGCCTTGGAAAAATAGTTCTTACTTTTGACTTATGTCAAATTTGCAATCCTGACATAATCCTTATTCCAATCATATGTGTGAGAATGAGGAACCAGCAAAATAAAGAAGAGATGGGCAGCCACGTATGGATGCACATTCTTAATTTGGTTGGCATGTGATGGACACAGCCTAACACATTCATGAATATAAATGTTGAGTGACACAACAATTTCAGCTCAATGGAATGAGAAATACAAACTTATTGCAAAGTCTACAGTAAATTAAAAAATAAGAAGAGATCAATTTACAGAAATGTTTGATGTTGAAAAAGATTATCTAGAGGCTTCAGAAAACAAAATCTTTTCGTTGCTGCAGTAGCCTACAGAAATCGCCTTGTGATGCTGAAAAGAACGTGAGATAGGGGTCCACTACTCTTTTGACAAGGTCATGTTCCATTGTTTCAATTGAAAAAAATCCAACAGAAGTCATTAAGTATTCACATAAGGGATTCAAGCTTCTCTCTTTCAAAGAATGAGCATTGGAGAATGGTTAGTGGAAACCTGAACAAGTGTAGAAGTGATGAAAAATCATTTTATGGCATAAAAGCAATACTAGCATTAACGGATCTATTCTTAAACAAAGAAAACACCACACAAGGAGTCTATGTGTATATGATATAAACAGAGTTCATGGACAGATTTATTTAAAGAAAAAGAAAACTTGAGAAGGAAACATAATGGACGTGATTTTTGAAAACCTACAAAACAAAATTGATGCACCATCTTTCTCCAACAACCACTTGCTATCACTTTACCAAACCAAGGTGATATTTGCCTCCAACTATGTAGTGGTTGGAGTATAGGACTTTGATGTCTCACTTGAAAATCTAGAAATGTTCAGTTATTGCAGATTAAGAAAAAAGAAACAATGGCAAAAGCATGAATTGTTATTGATTATTGATGCAAGGGACATCTAGTAGAGCCAATGTAATTTCCTTAATGCCATAACTTATTTTCTTGAAAAGTCCTGGGAAGAGGTGACTTGAAGAGGACAGTTCGCTACCATAAGAAGAGATACTATAGGAACCCTCTGTGTCATTTAAGTGATAATGGAGATCAACATTTTTTTGAGTTATTTTGGAGATTGTTTCCTTTCAAAAGAGGCATTAGTACAAACTCTAGTTTGTTTGATAAGTATCTGTTTCTTGGAAAAGTGCTGCTAAATGTACCACATGGGGCAAACGCTGCCATGATGGCGGACAAACTTGCTAAAGAGGATGTGGTAAGTATCAAATATGATGTTTCAATACAATCTCATAGCAATAGTGAATTTATGAGCATTAGTCAGCCACAGGCATGAATCCACTTCAGAAGCACAAGATTTAACCTTTCCACATTATACTTAATATAGCTTGCTTTTGGGATTAGACATGAAAAGAGTTGAGATCTGCTTTTCTATGTAAACATTCGACATGTTGAAATATTTTCAGATTTATGCAGAAATTTTTGCACTGGGGTGAAATACACAAATTATATAGACGATTTCTCAACCAAAACTAGACAGAATCAAGGAAAGGTGGAGGAATGAAGCTAATTAGTTACTTAATATGCATATGATAAAACCAAATAGATGAAATATCACTCAACTTCTCGACTCAAAATAAACCACATAAACTTCTTTTTTAGCTTTCCCAAAGGAAAAAGGAATCTTCCTACGTCTCTGAAGGAGATGGGGGTCTCATACCCAATAGGCCTAATATTATGAAAGCAATAAATGATGCATGATGAAGAATGTGCTAGAAGCATCTAGAATCACGTTCAGACATGGTAATAAGTTCCTAAATTGGAATTCCTCCCTAAGATGAACATTCTACTTAAATTTGTGGATTGAAACATCAGAACCCATGAAAATAATAAGATTGTTCATTTTGAGATGATCATTCCCGCCTTAACTTTGAGGAGAAGTACTCAAAGCACAACAAGAATCGAACCAACTTACTAAATTGTAAAATTCTTCTCTGTGCTGCAACATTTAATCAAATATAAGCCAATAGAAACAAACTAGGAACTAAGTTCCACGTATCTGTTGAAAGATCTGAGCTCAGGAAAAAGAAAATTTGATAAGGTCCAGGATGCAACTGATGATCAGTGAAGATTTTTGGGGAAGGCTTCTATGAAAACCATCATGGTTTCACATGGAGGGAGAAGAAAACTCCAGCAGAAACTGGCGGAAAATGCTTGTGGTTCATGATCATGACTATAAAGGTATTAGGTATGCCCAACTGCATAGGATAAATTTTGAAAGAAATATATTTGATATGTAACATTGACAACTAAAAACTGAAGACCGGGCTAGCCAAAATAAATTAATAAATAAATACATGAAATCATGACATTGAGAATGACCATTGGAACTCTACAGAGGGCTCTTCTATAAACTGTAAACAAACACAAAATGAACAAAATAATAATTGAATTTGATATTTCTGAAAGTCAAATGAAGAATAACTCGCACAAATGATGGGTATATTCATGGAATATGTGGAATAAAGATGTTAATAAGAGCTTTCAAGGCCAAGTTAAACCAATGACCAATGAGTTAAATTGTTTCAAGATGGTTTCAACACAATAATCAATGACTATAGTCTGTGTAGGTCATGAAGGTCATACCAGTGGTTCAAAATCATGTGTAATAAGAATGTTGTTGGGTCTCATATCCCGGTGGACAATGCAACCAACTCTGCACTCTTCATGAAGGTATCTCAAACCTCGTGCTGCCCCCACTGCAATCTTTTGCCTAGCAGACCAATCCAACGGTTCTCTCTTACGACCTACACACATTGAAAATTTTAAATTAGCAACAACTTTCAAACAGCATACATTTATCCTCTCATGTTATAGGCATTTTATCTTTTTGTCCCTGAGAGGATATTGTGGCTGGGGTGACATGCCTTTCTTTTGTATGGGGGTCATGATAACCATTTGTTTTCTAATCTCAGCCAATGTATCAGTCTGTATTTGTAATGGATACTCATCAATAGGGTTCTATAAATATAGTTTATTATCTGCACCAATTAAGTTGAAAACCAAGGTATTGGTGAAACTATATCAACAAATCTGCCAAGAAATTTCATTCTTTCTTTTTGGTGTTTAAATAACTTATAGGTTTCTTATGTCCTAAAAAGTAATAGTGTTCAAATTTGTTACAGTATTTTTATTTACTAAAAAGAGATATCAATACATAAAGTGCTAGTTAATCTGGTTTAATCTGGTTTACTTTATAGGTTAATATTACAATGATATGGGAATGTCTAGGCCATTTAGAAATTTTTGTAGCATTCCATCTTGACCAGGATAAACCATGAAGTCGGTCCATTTCGGTGTTGGTCATGCACTGAAGCAACTGAGATATTAGAGATTATAAACCTTGGTAAGAAATAGATAATCTCCAACACTTATTGCACCTAGTAAAACTATACTCTCTATCTACCCTGTAAGAATCGGTAGCAAGTAGACGAAAGGAATTACCATAAAGATGGGAATCCAATGACCCATTACAGATATATTCATAGACAAGCAACCTTCTCCTGTCCTCAACACAAAACCCAATTAGCATCACAACATTACGATGCTGTGCACAGCTTAGAACTTCCACCTCCGAGCAGAACTCCTGATCCCCTTGTGAACTAGCTAATTTGTGCTGTTTAACAGCAATTGCCTGACCATCTGGCAAGACACCTCTATGAACAGATCCAAAGCCACCCTCAGCCAAGAAATTTGCTTGAGAGAACCCACCTGTAGCAAGTTCTAGTTCAGAATAACTGAACCACCTAGGAGGCTTTCCAAACACAGGTGCCTTGTGCTGACATATTGAACATAGAGGAGGTGGCCCTAGAGGCACATTTTTGGATAGTGAAATTGCTTCTCTAACATTCCCATTGAACTTTAAGTTTGATCTATAGTTCAGAGTGCCAATTCCAGATTCCTGATCAAGTTTAGAGAATTTTCCCAATAAGGCTTTTGCTTTGGAGATGCGTGCTTTACTATCAAGTTGTTGTGATAATTCCTCAACTTGTTTTGAAGATGTGCGGCCACCACAGAGAACCTCAGCCATCCAGGGCTGAAACCCTAAGGACGTTGAAGGACTCAAACTTTCACTGTCAGAATCAGAGCTGGTTACATTTAAATTCCGGATTTCTTTGGTGGTTAATTGTTGCTCCCTCTTAAGACCGCCATTAGTTTCAGAAACACAAAATGGCGAAGTTCCAGGATCGGAGCTTGATACCGAGGATGTTCCAGCTTCAGTGGCAGTAAATGATGTCTCTACTTCAGGGCTGCTAGTTGGTGTCACAGTTGGCCCTCTAATGGACTTCCGAGAATCTCTCATATCCTTTTTAGTTTCTCCAGCAGATTTATCCAGCTCAGAAGGCAGTTGACAGGACACTTGCGGCTCTGCCTCAGAAGATCCTATGAGATTCAAACGAAGAACTTTCGGTTGAGAACGTTTCATGACCACTATGTTACATTGTAGCTCTTCCATGCAGCGCTTCTCCTCATGCTTCAGTTGTCTGTGAACAGGAGTTGTATAAGAAAGAATGGATCGGGTCAGCAAATTAAAGACTAAACAAAAGCAATTACACCACTATCTGAGAATTACAAACACATTAAATATTAACTACTACTATAAAAGATATTCACATTATTGACATCAGAAACACATCGTAGCTAAAACAACTAATCCTGCTTGCGTTGAAAATACCAAACAAAATCATTTAACAGCTTAATCATTACTTGTCCAATACAACCCAGTTTGCTTGAGCTCGCTTGGATTCAGCAGCCACAGCACCACAAGGTGATCCAGAAACGACCTTTACCTTGATATTTATCTATAAAACATTAAAAAAAAAAAAGAAAAGAAATCACGTAACAGTTAAAAAGAAAAGTGAACAGGAAGAATGCACCGCACTTTCTTATGTATTTTACCTTATTTGGATCATAAACATTGTGAAGTCGAAGCATCATCTGAGCACATGTATCTGTGATATCAGACTTTTGATCTAATGTAGTTCCATGTGACTTCCTGTGACCACTGGCACAGTCCCCTGCAAATCTTGGAAAGCCCCATAGTTTTCTACCTGAAGGATGGAAAAAAAAAAACAACCTCATAGGTTTTCCTATCATTAGCTAGTAGGAAGACATATGATAAATTCAGAACCAAAATTAGTCTGGCAAGCAAAAGACGTCCTTAACAGCATAAACTACGTTACCATACAGAGTGACCGTGTAAATTAGCAAAATATTTTTAAACCAAAATTATTCTTCTCAAACCCACTTTTGACAGGTCTGAACTCTTAAGAATGCAATTTGTAGCTAAGCACCCGCACCAACTTTTTCACCAGAGCAAGATCGAGACTCACCATGGTTTCAAATTGGAACGTCAGTATGACCTGGTGAAAAACTTCAGCAAATACGTTTATCAATACTTATAATGTGAAAGCTGGATGTGATATTAACACCTCAGGTTTGTTAAAAAACCACATTTTAGCAACTTAGGAAACCATACCGAACACAAGATTTCAAAGAGGAAAAAAAAAAACGTTGAATTTTAGACGTAATTCACAACAGAAAACATTTCAAAAACAGAGGGTGCAAGTCAAGTCAGGAACCATCAAAGCAACCATGTCCATCATAGCACCGAATCTCACTCAGAATTCATCATAACAAGGAAGTCGACAGGAGACCGAGAAGAATTACGAGGCAAAAAATGACCAAGAAACGAAACAGGGAGAGCTTGGAGAAATTATACCTGAACTGTGTGGTGGAACCACAACCAGAAGTGTGATACAGTCACCAGGTTGAACAACATGAGTTAAAGCCCATTCAAGGGCGGTCTTTGAGATGTCTTTTGAGACCTTGACAGCAACCACAACCTTCTCGGTAGCATCAAGGCCCTTATCACTCTTCCCCCGCTTCTGTAGCAAGCTAGAACTCATCTCTCCCTCTCAAAATTCGAACTTAAACCCTCTCAACTAGATTTTGCCTTCATAACCAACTCACAGAGACAGGCCTCCTAATATGAGCAACAATAAAACCAAAAAACGGAGAAGCAGGAGAAAGTGAAGTGCCTGACAAAATAAAGCCCTTCATCAAGACAACACTGTTCTCTCCAGGCTAACGTAGATAACAGACAGCAGAACCAACTGTTGTTATCACTGTATTGAAGCAATCAAGAAGGAAAAGACTCTTTTAACTGGAATTCCAGACAGCCAAATAACCTCTCTCTCTCTCTCTCTCTCTCTCTCTCTCCCCTCTTCCTTTTTTTGACTATTTCTTCTCCCTGTTTTTCTACGCAGTACTCTGTTTATCAAATTTCTCGAGAATTCACATCAATGACTTTGAAATAAGCATCAAAGATCTGCAAAAGACCCTTATTTTTAGCCTCTATCAGATTCTGTCTCTTTCAATCCTCCAATTCCGAGTCCTTGGAGAAATAAACTCCGAATGCAACCAAAAAATCCTCGCTTTTGCTCCTGCTTGAAAGAATGGTCCTCTTTTTCAAGAGCTAGGCAGTGGGGAATGGGCCATGAGATATTAGAGAGCATCCAAGCACTGTTCTCGTGAATGCACTGCTCCTTTCGCGAGAAAACGACAGAGAAAAGGGGATCCAGCCACCTTGTACAGTAGCTAACTCCAGGACGCCTAGAACCAAAAGGTCAAAAACCCTTGAAGCAAGAAAAACTAGAATCTCCGGAAAATCCCTGATTTGTACCTTCAAATCAATCGATTCATTACGAATTCATATAAGACTCAAGAAACCCCTTTTAACAGCCACAGCAGTAATCTAACAGGATCCTTGCTTGCTATAAATGCACCCGGACCTCCAAATCGAGGATCAAGAAAGCCACCCTAGAAAAGCAACGAAATTTCCTAGATTTCTTGCGCAAATTGCCTCAGGAACCTTCCAGACAAAATAAACCCTCCGCAAAACCCAAGCTTTCGGTCGCGAAACCCCTCAAGTCCTCGATCCCAGAATAAGAAAACACCACCCCATTCTGGTTCCTAAGCAATTAAGGCTCTCAAAACGGAGCAAATAATCATCTCGCCTCCTCAAAGGAGCACCCAGAAGGAGATACGATCCCTGGCGCCCAGAACCAAGAAGGCTCCGAACTTGGAAGAGGAGACGAAGGGTTTGCGGTCCCGGAAACCCTAACCCTAATCGTTAACGATGGAGGAATTTGGGCTTCTTCTTCTTCTATTCCTCAGACTAGGAGGATGACATCATGAATCCCAGACTCCCCCCATTCTTCTTCTTCCAGCTCTATTACCGCAGGGTAGCCACCTTCGAAACTACCCCTGGTTCCTTGTTATTTTACGGAAATATCCCTTCCCGTACACGCTACCGCGCGGTTCGCATTCATAACAATTGCATCTTGCGATGGGTGATAGATCGACAGATCTGGGCCGTTGAAATGGTGGAAGCGTGATTGGTTAATACCATGGGTCCATTGGGACTTTGGACCCTGCAATAAAACACCACCGTAGATTAAAAAAAATTAGCAAAAATTGGTATGAAAATGGCCAGCCATAACTAACTGTATACCATATTTTCATTCATATTTTTCAATTAGATGGGAGGCCTTAAAATCTTGAACCATCAAATAATATAATAATATTTTATCGAATGATCCAAAATCCATACGATAGAACAGTTCTAACCAATAACTCTTCTTCTATTTATTGACTAGAGTTGTAGAGATTCAATTCCTAAGTGTAGATATTTTTATCAAATTATATGAGCATGACAAGCTCAGCCAAAACACAAGATGTAAAGGTGCTATTGATAGTTGGCATTTTATCCATTGAAATGTAGTCATCACATAGAAATCCAAAAGATAAAATTTCTTATAGGTCACCGTCATGGAAATAATTTTTTCATATCCATATATGTTATAGCTTATTTATCGGTATATGATGTTTCATCAACTCATTGTTATTATTTTGGTGAGAAATTTCAAACTCAAATCTAAGTGATGGTAATAATTGCTATATTCTCCAAAAGAATGCTACGAAATTGAACATAGTAAATAGTCTTCCACACACTGGATTTTGGCATTTTGTGTAGGTTTTACTGAAACAGATCTAGTTGGAAAGATTGATTGGTATTTATTTGTTTGATCAATGACAAATAAAATAATAATAATAAAAAAAACTTGTATTATATATAGCACAAAAAGCTCTAAAGACCATCATGATAATATTCACCTCCAGGTCTCTTGGATATATGTATCTACTATTTGAATTTTAGTGTCAAGATTTATATATTTAGTATATTTGTCATCTTTCATTTTTTTCTTCTTGATTTGTTGGGCTATGGTTCGCTCTATTTCTCCAATCTATCTATCAACTCTAATAATTTTTTAAAATTTCTATCAAACATCATAAGCAAAAAAATTAAGAACCCAAACAATCAACTATTACAAATTAAGAAAGCTCTGGAGAAAAAGACCAAATATAGGATTAGCATAGAAAGCTAAATTACCATGAAGTTTGCAGCTTGGTTGACAACAGGCTTGATGCTCTTCCTAAGCTACAGTTAACTCTGTAATTGGAATAGCAGAGGTCTGTAGGGGAACAGTTTTAAAACTCAGAAGGTTATGCATAGCTTCTATAATCCTGCTCCAACGCCATTGGGGCTACCAATGAGCAGAGAGTTGTAAATTGTTAATCGAAGTGGTGCCTTTTGCTCCTCTAATCAATACCATTGATAAAGAATCCATCTTGAATCATGGTCATTCATGGAATGGCCCTCACTTAATTCTAATTGGGTTCATCTATCAAGCAAGTCCTCCCCCTCTACTAATTTTATTTTGTCCAATCCTTTTTTTTTCATGGCCAACCATCAAATGATCTACTTTTATGTGTCAACATGCATCGTACACATGGTATTTTAAACATCATAATGGATGATACTTCATGTTTTTTTTTTTTTTTTAAATTTTTGTAACTCGATGATACTTCTTGTTGAAATAAGAAAGAGGAGCAAAGCTAAGACCAAAATGTTATCCGCTCGATTCACAACTAATGAGGGGCAAAAAATGCTTCGCCACATATAGCACCCAGAAAAACATATTATTCTTATTCTTCTGTGTAAATTATAAAACAACATCTAACGCTAATTTAACCGCCACCATTAAAAAAAACATCCATTAAGTTATAAATGAGCCTCCACAACTTGTTGTAACTGCCGTTTAAATGCCGTAACAACCATTATTTCGAACGTTACTGCTAGATATCATCTCCCAAATTAAAATGGTGAATGATTACAAATGCGAACCATGGAGATTGGACTATAAAAATCATCATCATTGGAGCCATCTTCGATCCCTGCGCCAAGTCCTCTCTCTCATGCGTACACCCGTCCACTGGCTCCTCCTAAAGTTGCGACAGTTCAACGGAGTTGGTACAATTCAACGTCTCCATCCTCGATCGGACGGTCCAGAATAGGAATACATCTGAACACTGGCTCCTTTTGACGACAGTAGTGGACTGGAGGGCCTGTGGGATGTGAGTACGTGACAAAGATCTGAACCTCTGAGATGGCCTGTAGCTAGCTGTAGTCACTGATCTCTGCGGCGTATCTGATGATCATACGTCTCCATCTGTGATCAGACGGTCCAGAAGAGTACACCTGGGTTCCGGCCCGTGGGGGGAGGGGGTTCACGTGCATGGCGACCGGTGTCTGGAAAGCTGGGGTCGTGAGCAAAAGGCTGGGCAGCGAGTGAATCCTAACCGTCGGTTTGTCGTGATGGTAAACGTTGGACGCTGGCTCTGGCATCAGGGCCCTATCAGCACCTGAGACGCGCACTCGATTGCCTGTGCTCCCGTACGAAAGTGTGCAGAGTTTGCGTGCCGCTGCGTGTATACATGGACCTATGCGGCTAAAAAAAGATAGCCTTGTAACATCATGTCTCTTGGTCTCTGAAGGGAGGGAAAAAAAAATCATGCCATGCGTCTCGAAACGCCTTTCCCATGAAATCATTTTCCTACCCTGTTTGGTATTTTTTTTTCTAAAATATAAAAATATGAAATCTGGTGTAAAAAATATATTTGATCATTTTGTTTCTGTTCCTTATTTTTTTAAATAATTTTTATTATTTTTATAAAAAAAAAAGTGAAATTTTCTCACTATCATTTTTTTTGATGATATATTTTTATCTCCCTCCCATCCTCTTTTTTCAATCTTCTGGTCTTAGCTCTATCCATCTGCTTCCTTAAAATTTTCTATTGTAACAAAGCTCGGGGCAAGTACTGATGTAGCTGGAGCTGGACATCATTTAGGATTTGAAATGCCAGAGAGAGCCTACAGAGAAAGTTCATACTTGCTGGAGTATTTTGGTGGGGCCTCTCTAATACTTAAATTAGCTGGAGCTTGGAAACAATAAAGAAAAGAGAAAAAAGATGTGGAAGAGTGGAGTTTTCTTCTTTTTATTCTCCTCTCGATTGAGTTTGCTTACCTTAGAGTCTTTTTTGTATCTCTCTTATCAGAAAGTAAAGTCTGTAGGCTATTGATTGGAATTTGTAAGTTTGTGAGGCCTGATTTTTTAAGCTGTTGGACCACGTTCTGATCATTTATCAAATGATGATTTCCATCTACTAATTTTCAGAATAAGATTGTTAGTCGTAGATGTCTATAGTATAACTAATCAAGTCGGCATGAGATTAAGTTCTCGGGCTTGCATTTGGTATGATTTTATCGAGTCACGTTGAACACACCTCAAAGAGAAGGGCCTCTTGATAACTTTCTTTGCCGCCTCTATCCTCGTTGGTTCTGCTACATCTGTTGTCCATCCATTCATTCGTTCTTAATGTCCATCTTCTGCTGCGTTCATTCTTTTATTCTTCGTGTTTGTTCACTTATTCTCGATATGCGTTGGGTTGATCGAGTATCCTCCCATCGGTTGTCTTTGGTTACCCCTCTCCGCCACTCTACCCTCTCAATGCTTCCTCAATTCCATGCTTCTGACTTCTATAATTGGCTTACATATTTTTTTATTATAAAAATTTAGAAAAGAATGAATTTTTTTATTTTTTTTAAATAAAAATAATTCGACAGCCAATTGATTTCTTTTACATAAATGGTGCATTCAAACTAGGGATGGCAATAGGTAGGGTTTGGGTCAGGTATTGTAATACTCATCTTCAAATTCGAACTTAATACTCTATATCCGATCGGATAAGAAAAGAGATACCCATCCCCATACCCAATGGATTCGGAGATACTTATGGATAACCCATTTCCGCATACCCAACCCATACCCGCTCCATACCTATCCTATATCTAAAAAACTAAATAACCAAAATAATTTTATGCATATTATCAATCAAAACAAAATTACCAATTCAACATAGAACATAATTTATAAGTCCAGATTTATAGAAATCAAACATAGAAATAGAATTACAATTCAATATAGAACATATAAATAATCAAAATAATTTTATACATATTATCAATCAAAATAGAATTATCAAAACTGAATTATAAATATATATATTCATATATGGGTTCGGATATTATCCATATCCGTAGGTTCGGATCGGATTTGGATTCAGATTCAGATAGAAAACAGCACTACCCATATCCTATCCATATTCATGCTACAGTTTCCGAATTTTACTCAAATCCGAATCTAAATCCGATCAAACTCTATTTTTCGAGTTTGACCGAATTTAGATAGGATGCATACCCATCGAATCGGATCGATTTTACCATCTAATTCAAACTCACAAGAAAATTGGGACACTGGGACCATGTATGCCCCTAAGCTTGCGAGTTTCGTATAAAATATTATGGAGAAAAAAAAATGAAAGTATCTATTAGCCCCTCGTGTCTTAATTCAAACATCATATCACATTATTATAGAAAAATTTTAACTTATTTAATCTGAAAAATGCCTATCAATTTTCTTCATCTCATTTATGAATATTTAGGAAGACAGCGTCCGCTTGGCTATAGTTTACAATTATAGTATTTTCTTTTCACTTTTGTATTTTTAAAACTTTGGGAATTAGAGATATTTTTAATAGCCAAGAAAAAAGAATATCATGAACCAAAAAGAGCAGAGAACCATGTGTGTGTGTGTGTGAATATATATTTATAAAAATGGAGAAAAACCTATATATTTAAAAACACTGCACAAATAGAAAATTTTTAATCTCATTATTTCAAGATGTTTGTCGAGGTTTTCTACATGGTCATGTACTTCATCATAGGTGGCCATATTAATTTATAAAATTTTATTATTTATTTTATGTACATTCAAGTGCATGGTGAACGTTTATCTAATTCTAATTTGGTAGTCACCAATATTTGAAAAAAAAAAAATTCTCAAAGACCACATTTATTTCCATACTCCATTGGTTTAGCTCTAGTTGGTTTCCGGATGGGTTCAGATTGTATCTCTCATATAGAAAAATTATTGGTCTTTTTTCACAATCTTAACCATTAGATTGTGGTTTGCATAACTTTCAAAGCTTGACATCAGCTCCGTGATCCATATTCATAATATGGATGGAAGGAAGAGGTTTATTATGTCTTCAAAGTTGTGTAGAACGCGACTCAATGATTAAGGCTTCAAAAGAAGATCCATCATTCCTTCATACGAAAGATATAACCTAAATCCTGTATGCGGAAAAGAAAGATATCTCCTCACACAAATCCACCATTTAATTGTATAATGATCCCTTCAAGAACTGTGTAAGCTGATGAATATAAGAGTTTGAAGTGCTTCAAGATCTGCATAACATACCATCCAATGGCCCATATTGTGATAGAAGATCCATCGTTCCTTTGCCATAAAGACACAACCCAAACAAATGGTTTTTTTTTTGGGGTAAAAAAACAAATGGTTTAGTAGGCTCCTTGGGGCACATTTCAATTGTCCTAAAAAAAAAATAATAAAAAAAACACATATTTCCCAAATCAGTTATACAGGATTTATTTTAGAAAATATTTTTTTAAAAATTTATTTCCCAATCTACCTTTAAATCTAACTTATTTTCAAAACTACCCTAATTGTGGTGACTTGGTAGTGACACGGTGAAATCGCTTGTTGAAGATACAATTTTGAACTTGAAATCCCATGTTCAACATGCGATTTCAAATTGAAATGGCACCCTTAGACAAAATAAAATAAAAAATAAAATCACATGGGGAAAAGACGATTTCAGATGAAATCGCATCTTCAACATGCGATTTCTCTTACTTTTTTTTTCTTCTCCCGCGCATTGTGTGGCCGGTCTCCCTTCCTTTTTTCCCGCTCCGCTTTACTGAGGAGCACAGATGGAGGGGCACGGGCGGTCACTGGTGCTCGTGCGGAGCCACGAGGGCTCGAATTTGTCGAGGCTGAGGGAGGGAAGGGGAGGAGACTGTGGTAGTGTGGGGCCACGGAGGGTGCGGGGGACGGTCATGTAGGATGTAAGAGGTGCGGGAAGCACCCAGAGCCAGAGAGGGGAGGGGAAGGGATTTGGTGGTCGCACGGAGCCAGATGCGACGAGAACAGCCGGTGTGGCATGGATGATGGTGGGGTGGGATGGGGCCACGACCTGGGCCTCACAAGATGGCTGTGAATCATCGAGGGCGTGGGAGGAAGGGAAGGAAGGGAAAAAATAAAAAAAAATATATTTTAGAGAGAAAAAAATTATTATTATTTATTATTAATAATTTAAATAATAATAAAAATATTATTATTTTTTATTAATAATAAAATATTATTTTAGTAATAATAATAAACTGTTGTTATTGTATTAATAAAATAGTAACATTTTATTATTATTACTAAATAATATTTTATTATTAATCAAAAATAAAAAATTATTATTAATAAAATAATAATAATTTATTATTATTTAAATTATTATTAATAATAAAATAATAATTTTTTTCTTCTCTTCGCCCCGACAAATTCATGCCCTTCTGTCCTCTGCCCGTGTTCCCTCCATCCTTCGTCGGTACTTGTGCCAACTGTTAGCGCTCTATCGCTTGTTTGTTTCCGCCACCTATTCTCTTGTCCGCTCACGATGCCCTCGTCACAATCCTTCGATCGAGAAAGATAAAAAAATTCGTAGATTCTTCGCTCACACATTACCCTTTTTATATAGTATTTTATTTTTTAAAAATAATATTTTTTATTATTATTTTCATCTCTTCTCCATCCCCTACTTTTATTTTTTAAAGTATTATTTTTGCTAATTTTTTAAAAAATACTACTTTATTATTATTAAAAAAATAATATTTTTAGTATTATTTGAAAATAATATTTTTAAAATAATATTTTATTATTAATTTTTAAATAATTTTTTAAAAGTAATATGTTATTATACAAATAGTATTTTTAAATTATTAATAAAAATATTATTTTTAAAAAAATATTTAAAAAATCAAGATTTTTTGAGCAAAAATAATCAAAAATAATAATAACATTATTATTATTTTGTTAAAAATAAATAATAATAATATTTTATTACTATTAATAAAAAATAATAATATTTTATTATTAATATAATAATAATATTTTATTATTATTTAAATTATTATTAATAATAAAATAATAATATTTTTTTTCCTCATAAATATATATATATATATATATATATATATATATATATATATATATATATATATATATTTTCCCTTCCTTTTCCTTCCATCGCCCCCCACATCCCTCCACGCCCCCGACCATCCGCGGTTGCCTCGTGAGGCCCAAGCTGCGGCACCATTTTGCCCCACCGTCATCTATGCCCACCCACCATTCTTACCGCATTCGGCTCTGCATGACCACTAAACCCTCTCCTCCGATCTCGACGAACTCGAGTCCCTCAGCTCCAGTGCCACGAACCCTCCTCTCCTCTTCGGCCCCAGATGCCTCCCACATCCTGTGCGACCGCCCCTCGCACTCTCTATGGCTCCATACCACCACCATCCCCTCTTTTTTTTCTCCTTTGGCTCCGATGAACTTGAATCCCTGTGGCTCCATGCGAGCACCGACAATCATCCGTGTCCCTCCGTCCGCACTCTTCGATGGAGTGCAGCAGAAAAATAAAAAAAAGAAAGGAAGGTCAGCTGCGTGATGCATAGAAGAAAGAAAAAAAAAAATATTAAAAATATAATTTTATTAAAATTATATTTTTTATGTATAATTTTATTTTTTATTTTATTTTATCCATAGGTGCCATTTCAGCTTCTGAAATCTCATCTTCAACGTACGATTTTATGATGTTACTGTCTAATCACCGTAAATAGGATAGTTTCCGAAATAAGTTGGTTTCGATGGTAGATTGAAAAATAAGTAAAAAAAAAATATTTTAAAAAAAATTCCAGTTTCGCATATCTCGCACTCGTTTCCTCGTGAGCACCACACGCCATCAAATTCCCGCCCACATGGGAAGTAGACGTTGGCCGGGCCAGGGTTATTCTCGTCAATAATTCAACAGACAATGGCTTTTACAAAAACAGTTTTTCATATTCGAACAGGTTTGGAGGGCGGTGGTGCCAACGCACATGGTGGGGGCTTCCACCACCCCGCACGTCTAACCGCCGTTAACAACAGCGGCGATTCAAACGTCCGTCCCCACTTTCTGTTATCTCTCTCCGTCATCGCCGGCTCGGCCAGGGACCACTCTATCTCGTCACGGTGGACCGCGCACCACTTGATCAACGGCTCCCGTCTGACGTAACGTCTGGCGTTTCTCGGACAACGACGGAGCCGTTGTGGACGGCCCGGGCCACGTCACAAGCCCACGCCTCGAAAACGACGAGTACCAACGGCGACGTTGGACGCCTGACGTCGTCTCCTGCCTTCGGCGTCACTGGCGGATCGTGTCCAGGGCTCGAGCCTTCGAATCCCACAGAATTCGAGAGGTCGGACGTCAGAAGAATAATAAAAAATTCAAATCCTTTCTTAATACTCTAATCTGTGGGTTTTGTCTTTTTCCCGCGCGAGTTAATTAATAATTAATGTCTGGTAATATGTGAACCACGTTGGAGTATATAGGAACTATATTACTTAACGTTTCTCTTACCCCCCACCCAAAAAAAAAAAAAAACAACTTTTCATGTTCATAAAATATTAGGAGCTACCGATTACTTCTTAATTTGTTGCGACTTGGATGGATTTTGCTGGCATGCACGTCCAAAGGCGTGTTTTGTCTTTCATTACTCCATCGTACTGTTTGATTCGTGCTCTTTAATCCAGTTTAATTAACTAGATTATCCCTTAAATTGACAAGATCTCACCTTGGGCACATGTCTCGAGGCCAATTTTCGCTGGTAGACCAGTACACGGAATTCAGGTTTAGTAGATAATCTTTGCAAGAAACAGAAATTTTTTTACTGGACTGTAGCTTTGCTTGTATCATCTGTTGCACCGGAATCTCAGACGGTGTTGCCGTAAACAACGTGACAGTAATTAAGGATGAAAGATTTGTTCCCATTGCCCGATGCCACGATAAAAGATCAACCTGTTGGCAGGTTTTACGGGGCTACCGCACATGGCTCCTCTCCTTATTTAATAGTTTGTGGCCCAAGGATTACGTTATCCTATAAATTATGTGGCCATGCCATCTTGCCAGGGGACGAACCGATGGTTATGTTTTCCGGAGGGCTGGTGGGCAGCACTGATTGCAATGTAACTTATTATTTTTATTATTATTATTACTATTAAAGTACATGCCACTGGAACTAGTCGAACCAGCTGGGTGACCGAGCGAGTCCCTTGTCATGCTGAACAGAGATGTTTCGGACATGATAGAATCAAAATTGGATTTGGATCATTGAATTCATGCAGCCACCATGGACGGGGTGTGTCGGCACGTTCTTGAGCTTACACAGTGGCTATGGTGCAGCCCGGACATTAATGTATGCTGTTGGAAATTTACTAGATATCTAAGAGAATGCATCCCAAGTTACTTGGCAATTGTAATCGCTCAAGCATATTACATAATTACGCTCATTATAAGCAAAGCAATACATTGTTTTACATATATGTTATTGCTACAATTTCTACAGATATCTAAGATATCATGTTATGAGCTTTTATTACAGACCGCACGAACGACGGACCAAGCTGTCTAAAGAGCCCGAGGTGTATTCCAAAAGTCTGGTGCACAATAAATTCTTGTATGATAAGTGAGGCACAAATGCAACCATGGACACATTATAAATGCCAGTAAATACGACCTCGAACAACCATCAATGGGTTCAACAAACAAAGGCCAGAATGGACATCCGAGTTAGGTTACCATTGAATGAATGCATGGGATCTCTGACATTTAATAGCATTCTAGCATGTTCCCATGGGCCCATCTCCGGATACGAATCATATGCTGAGATTAAATAAGGCTGCAAGCGTTTGCATGCAGTTCAACACCCAGTTGTCACAGTGAAACTTGATAGTCCTCGGGTTGGTTGCTAAAAATTGTTGTTCCTTTTACGGGTTAGGAGTGGTATTTAGAAAGTACATTTGGAATATGAAGATATGAACGCGTGCAAGCAAAACAGTTCAAGGTCCATTTGTTAGTCCAGCCACTTGACTTCCTCATTTCATAAATGTGTTCGTTGAATCACTTGGAGAGCCTCATGTCTCCTCTGCTAGAATGCGCGCAGTCAACATTTTTAAGGGATCCTTAGGCCCTGTCGGGTGGAACATTGATGGTCCAATCAGAACTCTCGAAGTGGATGTCTTTATTGAGACCATGTTAGACATGGCATAAGCGATCGAGGTGGATTTTGGTGTTGGTGGTCCAAGTGACTCCTCACGCATCTACCATGTGCAAGATCATGAAATCATGTCTTCCAATAATTCGTAGCTATCAATGTCAGATGTGACAAAGGTGCAAATGACATTTAAATGTACAAGTTATAGATGGGCAGATAACTTGATTTGTCAGGAATAATTGCTAGTGAGTTCAACTATTATTACCACCGTAGCCTGCTGGTTGGTTCTCCCGGAACAGGGTGGCATCGGTTGTGAGGCTACATCCTGGAAAGGTAAGTTGCCAAGACAACAACAGGTCAGCTTTGCAGCTACCGGCATAACTCCTATTTAGCTCCGGAGCTCTGTGAATGATACCGTCTACTCAATGATCCAGCCAACTTCAACATAGATTCATTCATCCACTCTGCTGCACCGATGATGAGTCCTTTTAAGCAAATTACCATTGATAAGTGGTTATAGCTATGTCTTTGATTATTCATGGGATTAATTATCATCATTCTATATGCAGCTTGAAAATAAAAAAGTCATCCGTCAAAGAGAAAAGGGGAAAAAGACCTAGCTCATCCTGCACGATTGGTGCTAGAGACCACTAACGTCTGTTGGGCGACCAGGATCAAGGCTCAGAAATACAGTTTTGGGCCAGGCTTACACAGACTCCATCTGACCCAGGGCATACCCTTGATCCCTACCGTGAGCAAGTCACGGGGCCACATAAGCCCACTTGCCGTACAGGTTCCATTGCGAACAAAACAAATCACTTGGCACATCAAACTCGAAGCAATGGAAAGCATGCATCCAAGGGAGAAGAGAAGTTTTTGGGGTACGAGTTTGTTGCAGATTGGCACGTAACTTCAACTCCCACCAAATCAGGTGGGGAAAACACAGAAACAATTAAAAGATAGAAATAACAACAATATGCAACAAAAAATCTGAGACCCTTGTAAGATCCAGCGTAAGCATAAATGAGAAAAAAGATATTGTTAAGTTACAGTAATACTACTTATGGCTTGCGAACGAGAAGCCTTGTAGCCATTTGGAAATAGTTGGGCCAATGATTGATGTTCATGGCTAAATCTCTCTTAGCAGTCTGAGCTTCTGAAATCAGAAGGATTGCTAGAGCTCTCCAACCGTGTGCACAGCCCTGCAGGTTAGATGCTACAAATTCCCTTGAAAAAAAGGCAGCAATGTTTTCATTGTCGGAATGTTGCGCCACAATTAGAGACGGGCGCAGATGGCAGAGCATGATGACCTGTTGGACATCACATGGCCACACAAAATTTGAAAAGTGATCAGTGGAATCCAAATAAATTTTGGCTGCGATGGGGCTTGAAGATTCCAGAGATTTAGAGGACCTCACCACCTTAACCTTCTCCATTCTCTTCTAGTACATGCGAGAAACAACGGCAATCCCTGCAATGGTTCATCTCCTTCGACAGTTTTCTGTTCAATAAGAAAACTGAGAGAGTTATTGTTACGTGACATGCAACACTATGACACTCATTTAATAGTAATTTTACCCATTAATGACCTTTTAGTATTGTTTTGATCTAAAAACTCTCAACTTATTGGTCCCATGCTACTCCAATCTCTCAAGTTCCAATTTCTTCACTCAGTCTCTAAGCTCCCTTTCTCACAAGACTATTGCCCATATAACACAACCACTTGATAGATGTCCTCTGGGTCATTTGCCTCCAATCTTCCAAAGACCCACTACTTAAATTCTATGAAAATTGCATTTATCACTCGACAACTTACAGATGAGATATGTGATTTTACAACTTTACCAAGTAGCTGTGGAACCTAATCAGTTAAAAACATCCTTTCTTCTCATATGAGATCCAGAGTTTCTTTTTGAAAATTTCTGATTTTCCCAGCTTCCTCATAAAAAATCCAATTTTGCACTTTCCTCCATAATCTCTGCTTAGATATCTTTTTCTTTTGAAAAGCCTCTTTTCTCCAGAAGCTAATCATCACCTCAAAATTACATCTTTCACTTGAGCTTTATACGATGTTTTCTTTGTTCTTGGCTCTCTTCACCAAATCTCATGACAGCCTTCTGTTAACCTTGAAATCAAAGCACATAAAAGACCTTGTTTTAGATGAGTAGATCCATATGCCTATGACAAACCCAAAAGCAACTAGAATCCTTCTTGAAAAACTGACATGGTCCACTAAGACTAGGGACCTCCATACATTGGATAACATGACTTTGTGTTGTGATAGGATGGGATTTATAGACTTAAAAAGTGTTATCATCTACAGAGTCTATGTGTCGATAGTCTAGATGAGAGGTTATAAAGTGGTGACGAATACAATATAAAGAATAAGAGATTTTCTGGACTTAGGAGATCGATAAATTAAGATTTTAAGAGGGGAAAAACGGGATGGGATTAAGGCCAATTTACAGATTTCTGGAAGGAAAACTGACAAATCTGGTAGGAGATTTGAAAAACAGCTGTAATCTGTGAAAACAAAGGAAAAAAGATTCTTGAAGGAAACAAGGGTTAGTAAAACATTTATAGATGACCATGTTTACAGTGAGTAGTTTTGCTTCTTATGTGGGTCAACATACATCACAGATTTCTGTGAGCATGAGGTAATGTTAGAGCAAAGAGGTATAAGTGGGGGTGTGTGTGTGTGAGAGAGAGAGAGAGAGAGAGAGGTGGCAAGGAAGAACAAACAGGATAGAATCTGAGAAAAGGTAAGAGACATGCCTTGGCTAAAAATGAAATCTTTGTTCCAACCCAGATTTTGCTTCTGTGATAGCTAATCTCTCCTCTCTACATGTTGTCGGGGTGGGCATACCACCAACAAGGAAAGACTTGTAGACTTTAAAATATGTAAAAGAGATTACCTTGTATCCCTCAAACCACTCCCAAGCTAACCAAATAAAAATAAGGTAAAAAAAATGGCATTATCTTCTAAAATCATCTAAACAAATCTTAAAAGAAGATCTCATTTGATCACCTAGGTTTCCCCTACAAAATTCTATAAAATTTTAAATAAATTATTATCTTCCTTGAAAATTCTATGCCTATGCACATTCAAACATGCAGAGAGATGTTGCCATGAGGAAGCTGCCGAGTGCTGGGTGATTGGCCCAACCATGCCTGGATGCAAGTGATCAAGAATTGCCATGTCAGCATTTAAGCAGGTATGCATGGGCAGAGCTCATCTTCCAAATAACTATTTCCTCAACCTAACCTAATCCTGAATGTAAGTATGGTCCTAAACACAATTAGAGTTCTTTTATACGATGCAATCACGCATATCTTAAACTCTGAAAGAACCAATTCTCCATAATGTGCAACTCTTCAGGAAACATGGTCACGTTAAATGCTCACAGCTTTCCACTACCCTTTTCTTGGCTAGGTCTCCAGGTCTCCGTCATTGATATATCACCTTCATGACACCAATGAAGTTCTTCCTCTCATATTGCTATACTCTTCTCCCTTGCTGTCCTCACCAATTCACACAACAAAGGATTTGAATAAGATCTGTGAATCTTTTGACTAGTCCTAAAATTCCTTTGAGAAAACTGCAGCCTCCCATTTAACACTCTTCCTTAAATTGTTTAATCTCCTTAAGGTTGCTTACTAACAAAAACCAAGAATGAAGTTTGACTCTGTGGTTTTCCCCCTCTCAATGCATCATCAACCATGCATGATTACAGTCCATCTCTACAAAGTAGAGGCAAATGAAACAACAAAAACTAGTTACATACCATACCACCTATCCATCCACCTACCATAATCTCTTACTCCTCTCAGGTCATACCTGTTAGAACTCCGAGTTTCCCAACTCAATACTATCTGATACTATATTCTGAACGCCAAAAAAAGTTATAGGGAAGGTAACAAATAACAAATACAATCCCAATAAAAGAGTTTAATTTCAGAAGGGAATCCATGAAAAGCTTCTAAATGAAATGAAGAAAAATAAAATAGGATAAAAAGCAATCCACATTGAGGGGCTACCATTCTTCTAATACCTTTAGAAAAAAATATAACGAGAATATGCTTAATCCAATAAAGAAAAAGTTATAGCTGTCGTAAAGCAAATATCCAAGAGGTCTTATCTACTGTGATTTCCCCTGATAGGAAATATGACAATTAGATTACACAAGGGGAAGACAATATTAAATACTTATAGTTTTCATGTTCAGTTCAATAAGCAAGTACCTTTAACCTATCAGTACGAAAATAGAATTTCAGTACAAGCAATCTACAACCAAATGCAGTGAACAATAACCACATTCATCGTCTAATGATGGTCAAATGGTTACCCTTAGCACTGCCAAAAGCATGGCATCCTATTTAAGCATTAAGTTGGCAAATCCAAGGAAGGTGGTCCATGCCCATACTCTTCATGGAGGCAGCAACTTCACCAGTAATCTCCACAGGAGCACTTGCCATCCTTGAAGTGATGGAACCGCTTGTTGTCCCTAACAATAAGTTCCCTCCCAACAATCTTTGACATAATCTTAATTGCATTGTGGCAGTCACCGCATATTCTAAGGTTCTTAATGATCCTAAGCGGTGTCCTTGCAGGTGTGCTGATCAGCCCATAAGCAATTGCCAACCTCTCACTGTGGTAAAGCAAAGCTTGTTCCTTGGCCTCCTGATCAATATCATGAAGCACATATCTCGTGTCTGGCACATAGACTTGCTCCTTCACTGGTTTCTTCTCAATCTTCGGAGGCAAACGGTACTCCCCCAATTTGTTCCTTCCATCAAGCATGTTAATACCAGGCCGCCTCTTAGCTGATGGGGTGGGGATCTTTGCAGGGTTCACCTTGGATGGATCTATAGAAATCAAAAGCTCCTCAGCCTGGTCCTCAAGATCTATATCCCCCTGTGCCCATGCTAAATTCTTCAACGACTCCCAAATGGCTGCCGGTGGCTCAAACGGCAACTTCTCAATGAACTCTACTGCCTCATTGAGGTGCCCTGACTTCCCGAGCACTTCAATTATCCTAATGTAGTGCTCGATCCCAGGGGCAATACCGTATTCTTTATGCATGGAATCAAAATGTATGAATCCCTCCTCAACTGCTTCAGCACTAGCACAAGCAGCTAAGACTGCCAGAAAGGTCCGGCTATCAGGGTGCACCCCCACTCTCCTCATCTGCTCGAACATCTGCAGTCCATCATCTCCCTGCATATTTGACGCATACCCATCAATCATCAGATGCCACGAATCCATATTCCGGTCAGGCATTCCGTCGAACACTCGACGGGCATCGTTCATGCTCCCACACTTCTCGTACATCTCCAGCAGCTTGTTATTGATCTGAAGGTCAGCACGGAAGGGGGATCGGATGAAGAACTCGTGGATCTTCTTGAGTTCTTCAAGGAACTTTGAATCGGAGCAGGAGGCGACGAGGGCGAAGAAGGTCGGGGGGTCGGGGCGGATGCCCTGGCTAAAGAACTCGACGGCCTCCTTGACCTTCCCCTCTCTACAGAGGGCCATGAGATCGATGGGACCTGGAGGAGGGGCTGAGGCAGTAGGAGGGGCGGCAGCGGGGGCGGCCGGAGGAGGCGGGCCGTTGACAGGGGTTCGGCCGTAGTCCATGGGAGGGCGATTATCGACGGGGAGGCGGTGGTTGAATGGGGGCCGCTGGTGGTTCTGAGGGGGCCAAGGGCCAGGATTAGTGTTGCGGTCGTGGGGGAAGGCGCGGGGGTCGGAGGGGGCCGGCCGCTGGAAGTTAGGGGCGGCGGAGGAGGTGGAAAGGCATCGGGCAGCGAGGGCTCGGGAGGGGAAAGGCGAGAGTTTGAAGGTTTTGAGGAGGAGAGGGGAGGAGGGGAGCGGGAGGGGGAGGCGGACCTTGGATAGGGTGACGGCGAGCATGGAGTTGCCGGCGCGATGGATGGCGACGAAGGAGGCCATGGCAGGAAAGATTGGGGAGTGGGAGAAGCGCGAAAAACCCTAGCGAATTTCTGAGAAACCCTAGGGTTTGTGGATCCTTCTCGGGCCGTCTGGCGTAATCGGATTGAAGGGGATGGAGGAGGGGCTTGGGCTTTAGGTGAGGGCTTCGGAGATATTTGAAGGGTAAGAGGCTACAGCTGCTTACCAGATCACAGCCGTCCACTCTTGAGTCCTTGCGATCCCCCTGATCCTGATTAGTGTGACGAGAAATGAGCTCTGGCCGCATTTGCTCCTGGGGCTGGACGTATATCAAGTAAATCGATGGCTGTGACTATACCACTCACCACCGAGGGATCTTTTTGGCGGTTTCCTCGGAGCTGATAAGGGAACCGGCAACTTGCGCGCCGATTTTATCTAATGCAATGCGCCGATTCTGATACCATCATTATCATAATCATCATCATCATTATTATTTTAATAAAAAATATAAATTTTAATCATATTTTTATTTTTCTTTCTTGCATGTGCATAATTTTCTTTTTTTTCTTCTTAGCCAAATAATTCACATAGACAACAACAATGTAAAAAAATAAACGAGGTATTAAGACTTCGTTGATTGTACGGAAAAATATAAAAAGAAAAAAAAAGTAATATTTTTCAAAAAGGAGAATACCATTACATCTATTTTTGTACTCTTTATACTTTTTCACCATCCAACACCTCGTTCAAGAGACCAGACATACCCCAGATCAAGGCGTCAAAAACCGGCAAAAACTGACATGGATCCTCATTTTAAGCAAACAATTGCAATATTTAAAACCAAAAGAAAGATTTTAGAATATTTTGATCAATATATTGACATCATGGTAGATGATACCTATGGACGAACTAGTCCTTTTATTCAGGATAGCGGCCATGGAGAAATCCTCTTCAGCTGCCTATTGAAGTAATGCTAAAAGTGTTTTGATTTGCCCCCTAACATGCAGAATCTTTTTACATTGTAAATTTATGCTATTCAGGCAGGGAAACCCAAACTGGTATTCCCATGAGCACCAAACCTCAAGTGCATCTTTCTCAATTGCTCTAACCTATTTCATTTTGAGGTGATTCATGCAACTGTGTACAAGTTCTCAGGTGCAGGTCTCACATAGCCGCCACAGTTGTAACAACCAGCAATCAGGCACATTACCAGTGTAATATAACCACTAAAAAGTAATGTGCATAAAGGTCTATAGTTGAGTTAGCAAGAAATTAAGAGCGAGGTATGACACAGCCTTCACTAGTAATTACTTGTGCTCCATCATACAAAACAAGCAAGAACTTTGATAAACTTCTCAAGTATGGCAGGAGATTTCATGTTATATTCAGCTTCAGCTTCATGGGCAATCACTTCGATTAAATGAGCATCTTTAAACATAAATAACAAATAATCTTGTTCTTCCTGGTCAGCTCCCATTCCTGCACATTGAGGAGAAGAAAATCTGTCAATGCTTTAAAAATAAATGCATGATTAATGTTAAGCAGGTGTAACCTGTATGATGGGCTACAAAATCTTGATAAATAGGAAGACATTAGTTCCTGACTTCATCACCAGAATTATTAGGAAAAAACACATATACAGTCAAAATATAGTTTTTTTTTTTGGCACTCATTTTAATGTTTAAATTACTAAGGGACAGCCTACTGAAAACAGCCAAAAACTATCCCAAGCACCATGATCAACATAAACTTTGCTTAGAAGGCCAAAAATGGATTCCAAAACTTTAATGTGAAATTTCTAACTCTCAGCTCCTTTCATAAGAATATTGAGCACTTAGTTTGACTCAACCATGTTTCCAACAGAATTGCAATAACCAAGATTCATTTATCTCATCACAAACACTTGGAAAACATCAAAATGAAGGAAAAAAAAAAAGGAAATAGACAAGATTCATGTACGTGCTTTCACATACTTTCCTCATCTAAATCTTAGCATCCTTACTATGTTAAGGATCTAAATCTAAACAAATCCAATAACAAACACCATGATAGGACTGATAAAATTGGAATGATATTGAGAAGATTAGCATAGCCCCTATACAAAGATGACATGCACAAATTGAGAAATAGTATCAGAGTGGACTTAGCCTATGGTCCATATGGACTAGGAAATACTATAATACAAAACCTTTTAGAGCTAACCATGGATCAAATGTGGTGTTTGTGATTAGATTTGATTGGATCTAGACCCTTAGAGTAGCAAGGATTTCAAAACTTAAATGGGGCGATATGTTAGAGCCCATATCGGTGTGTGTTTAGTCCCACATAAATTGTGTGCTGGAAAGATCTTGGATACTTATACAAGAACCCAAGTGATACCTTCCAGCTACCCTTTTGAGGATGAAGTCCTGTGCTGTTACATGACATGAGGAGTTGGAATCAACCACCAAAAACAGAGAGAGCTATTTATGATTTATGGCCTAAAAAGTTCAGAATATGAATGAATATCATCAGTCTTCTTTAATTCTTCATGACTCCCATGTACTCATAGTAGATTAAAGAATGAGCTAATTAGGATTCATTATCCTTGGATACAGACAACAAGATTTTCTTCTCATCTTTAACCTGTTCTTTACTTGTGTTGGGGATTATCGACCGGCCCTGCTCATGCCGACTCATAATCGGACATACCCGACCGACCGACCGACTGTTGACCAATCGACCGATCGCCGGACGCCATTACCGACTGATTAACGGCTCTCTACCGACTGTACCAGGGAGTCTGATGGCCGACTCTCGCAACCTGCCCGACTGACCGTCGGAGGGGCCCGAATCTCCACCCGACGCCACACAGCTGGCCACCGACCTAAGGTCGGTCGACTTCTCCGATCGCCGTACAGCTGCCGGAGACTGTCAGCCCTGACAGCAGCATGCGGCACTGCCGCCTAAGGGCATTATCCCACCTAGGGCATTATCAACCCTAGTGATTTGACAGCCCCACGATGATGTGACACTTTCACGGCGACTCTGACAGTCTACAGTGAGTTGACAATTCCTCAATTGTCTGCGCCATTAATGACGGCGCCATACTACGCTCCACTATATATATCGGGGAAGGCTACAGTGCTAGAGGCCCTTCGAAACGACAGGCTCGCCCCCTCACCCTTTCGTTGAGTTCTTTACTTTCTTCTCACTGTTGCCTAGTCTCCTCCCTGACTTGACCGTCGGAGGGTCCCCGCCGGAGCTGCCTCCGGTCAGCGTGGATTTTCTTTTGCAGGCGCTCGTTCCCGGCGACCAGACGACGAGGGGATTGGCCGCAACAGATTGGCGCGCCAGGTAGGGGGGCCTAGTAGACACTAATGACAAAGACAAGAGCTCAACAATCGAGAGTCACCGGATCGGCGAGGCGCTCTTCCCGCCGAGAAGAGGCCTCCCCTCCACCCTCCGCGACGGAACCCAGCTCTCCGCACCCCGCGGTGACCACGGAGGTGCAGATCGCGGCAATCGTACGGCAAATGACCGTGCTGACGGACGCGGTCAAAAACCTCCAGCAACAACCGGCACGGCTGCCGCCATCATCGGTCGGGCAACCGGCGGCACATCCGATGCCCTCCAAGAGCAGCCGCCGACGCCCGCGTCGATCTCCGTCGCCTCCGCGCGAGCGCCTGCCACAGCGCTCCCACGGAGAGGAGGAGGGGCGGCTGCGGTGCGATGCCCGTCGATCCCAGCAGCCTTCTCCCTCCCCGCTGGAACGAGCGAGGAATGAGAAGCGACCGCGAACGCCGTCCGCCTCACTCTCGAAATCCTCCGGAGACTCCACTCCTGGGGTCTCCCAGCACCGACGGACGGACGACTACGAACGTAGGTTCGAGAAAATCGACCGTCGGCTTGCACAGTTGCAGGTGGACGGACAGAAGTCTTCGAACGACGTCGACTTCCAGACCGCCCAACCTCTCTCCCGACTCATTCTCGACGAATCGATCCCCAGTCGGTTCAAGATGCCGCACATGGAGCCCTACGACGGTTCCACCGACCCAATCGACCACCTGGAGAGCTACAAAGCTCTCATGACGATTCAGGGGGCAACCGACGCTCTCTTTTGCATCGGCTTCCCCGCCACGCTCCGCAAAGCTGCCAGGGTTTGGTACTCCGATCTTCGATCGGAAGTATCCACTCCTTCAGACAGCTCGAGCACTCTTTCGTGGCTCACTTCAGCACCAGCCAGAAGCCGCGCGAACGTCGAACAGCCTTTTCTCCCTCAAGCAGGGGAAAAATGAGACGCTCCGACACTTCGTGGCGCGATTTAATACGGCCACGCTCGAGGTCTGGGACCTCAACAAAGACATGGCTATCTCGGCCATGAAACGGGGGCTGAGGGCGTCTCGGTTCACTTACTCCCTGGACAAGACCCTACCCCGGACGTATGCCGAATTTTGGATCGCGTGTACAATATATGCGTGCGGACGAAGGAGCCTCCGACCGGGCTCGACCGAGTTCAAGGGCCGAAGGAGAAGCGAATGAAGGGTCGGGACCCCGCCGAACCTAGCAGGCCCCCGACCGATGGTCGGGTCTCGCCTCCGCGACGAAACCAAAAGTCGCCCCGACGGCAGACTCCAAGGCCGACACGCCCCAGGTATGACTCCTACACTCCTCTCTCTGCTCCCCGTGCGCAGATTTTGATGGAGATCGAGGGGGAAGAATACCTGCGACGGCCTCCGCCTCTGAAGGCAAAAGGCCTCGACCGACGGAAGTACTGCCGATTCCACCGGGGCCACGGCCACAATACCGAGCAATGCATCCAGCTTAAGGATGAGATCGAAGCTCTCATCCGTCGAGGGTATCTCGGTAAATTTCGGAGAACCCGCCGACTCGACCAGTGCCGACCGACGACCCCAGCCGACTGAGGAAGCGACCACTAATCGCCGACGGCCGGGGTCATCAATATGATTTCCAAATGACTTGGCCCGGGGACGTCTGCTGGAGGGGAGCCCACGAAGAGCTGCGCCCGGACGACTGATTACTTTTACGGAGAAGATGTTCGGGGCATCCAAACTCCCCACGACGACGCTGTTGTTGTCTCGGCAACAATAGCAAACTATGATGTAAAATTTTTTGTAGATAATGGAAGTTCAACAACGTTTTGTTTTACTCGACCTTCTCCCGGATGCGACTATCAACCGATCGACTCAAGAGGGTCCCTACGCCCTTGATAGGCTTGCTGGGGACGCCGTCGCGATGGAAGGTGAAATTACCCTGCCCGTGACGGTCGGCACCGAACCACGACAAAGCACGGTTCATTTGACTTTTGCGGTTTCCAAGTGCCTCGGCCTACAACGCCATACTTGGAAGACCCAGACTAAACCCTCAAGGCGATTGTCTCAACGTACCATCTCTTGGTTCGGTTTCCGATCAAAATGGAGTCGGAGAGATGCGCGGAACCAACAGCTCGCTCGCCGATGCTTCCAGATCTCCGCTCAAAGCGACGAGTTGAGGGGCTCCCTGACGATCGACAAACTAGACCAACGGGAGGAGGAAGAACGGGGCTCGCCGGCCGAACAGCTCGTGTCGATCCCGATAGCGAAAAACCCCGACGAAAGATATGGGTCAGGTCTCAACTACCCGACCCAGAACGACAACGGTTGACGGAGCTGCTGAAGGCCAACGCCGACATATTTGCTTGGTCGGCAGCAGATATGTCGGGCATCCCTCCGGAGACAATAACGCACCGACTCAACATCGACCCGACGATGAGGTCGGTGAGGCAGAAGAAAAGGTCTTTTGCTCCCGAAAGATAGAAGGCCATCGATGAAGAAGTGGACAAGCTGCTCGAGGCGGCTTCATCAGAGAAGCCACATATCCCGATTGGCTCGCCAATGTTGTCATGGTCAAGAAAGCCAACGAAAGTGGAGGATTTGTATTGACTACACCGACTGAATCGGACCTGTCCAAAAGACAGCTTTCCACTTCCAAAGATCGACCAGCTAGTGGATGCGACGTCCGGATTTCGACTGCTCAGCTTTATGGACGCCTTTTCGGGTACAACCAGATCTGGATGGCACCCGAAGATGAGGAGCACACTGCCTTCGTGACCCCCAAGGGCCTCTACTGCTACCGAGTAATGCCCTTCGGGCTGAAGAATGCCGGCGCCACCTACCAACGACTTGTCAATAAGGTCTTCAAAGATCAGATCGGGCGTAATATGAAGTATACATGGACGACATGCTGGTAAAAAGTGCGCAGACTGCAGACCATGTTCGAGACTCGAAGAGACTTTCGCACTCTACGACAACATCGAATGAAGCTGAATCTGACTAAGTGCGCTTTTGGGTGACCTCGGGAAGTTTCTCAGATTCCTCGTTTCTCAGCGAGGAATCGAGGCTAATCCTGAGAAAATAAAGGCAATCATCGACATGCGCCATCCGAACACCAAGAAGGAGGTCCAGCAGCTGAACAAAAAATCGTCGCTCTCAGCCGGTTCATCTCTCGATCGGCTGAAAGGTGCCTCCCGTTCTTCAAAACTCTGAGGCAGGCGAAGGGCTTCTCTTGGTCGGATGAGTGCCAACGGGCCTTCGAGGATCTGAAGAGGTACTTGGCTTCCCCGCCATTGCTTGTGAAGCCGGAGGTCGGGGAGACATTGTATCTCTATTTGGCCACCTCCCCTGAGGCGGTCAGTTTGGTGCTCGTCAGAGAAAATGAGAGCCGAACCCATCAGCCTATCTACTATACTAGCAAAGTGCTCCGCGGCGCTGAAGCTCGATATTCGGAGACGAAAAAGATAATTTTCGCCTTGACCATCTCCGCACAGCGACTCCGCCCATACTTCCAGGCGCATACCATTGTGGTTCTCACCAACCAACCCCTGAGGGCGATATTGCGCCAACCTGATACATCGGGACGACTGGCAAAGTGGGCGATGAAGCTCAGCGAGTTCGACATATAGTACCGACCGCGACCTGCCTTAAAGGCCCAGGTCCTGGCCGACTTCATCGCAGAATGCCCGACGACCGACCAAGGGTCGGAAGACGTGGACCCCGGACGAGACGCGGCCTCCAAGCCTGACCCGATCTCCACCTGGGTACTGCACATCGACGGAGCTTCAAACGCCCAAGGGAGTGGGGCTGGGTTCCTGCTCACCAACTCGGATGGGGTAGTCACCGAGTACGCCCTCCGATTCGACTTCAAAGCCTCCAATAACCAAGCCGAGTATGAAGCGCTCCTCGCCGGCTTGAGGATGGTAAGAAAATTTGGGATC